>NC_048279.1:30398655-30683655 GCF_009762535.1 Notolabrus celidotus
TCTTACTACGATATTTATGATCATGTCTACAAACTATTTCATATCTAAAAATATTAGAACTGAACTTTCACCTTTTTAGAAAGTATTACCAGTTAAGTTTCTGAAAATGTTCTGATACTGGATGTTAATTAGTCAGGTTTTACATGGATTTTATTGCGAAATAAAAATGTAACCAATCATAAATAATGAACGCAAAGTCCCGCCCAGACATGTGGAAAACAATTACTCTGCTCCTGCTCATTCTGTCTTTATAAGTCTGAGTGAACTCATCGCTTTGTCGCCTTTGCTATTAACACGTACTGCCTGTCATAAATCTAGCTATCAATCTCTCTCTCTCTCTCTCTCTCTGTCTCCCTCTCTACCTCTCTCTCTCTGTCTGTGATCGTGTGTGCTGTCCCTGGCTGCACATCCACCAGTGAGGACAACAACTTGTCAGGGTACTATTTTCCAACTGCAGTGGATTTGGAGAAACAGTAGGCTGTGATTTAGATGAGCCCTGGTCGAGTCGTGCTCAAGCTTACTAACATGTCCCCTCAAAACAGGTTCAACAACTTTGCCCACAAAGCTCTGGCACACAGAGCCTTGCTTTCCTGAATGTGGGGACTACTTAGTAATTTAAGTAATAAATGATAGAAGTATTTTGTAACTAAGCACTCAGAAAACATTTGAAATGAATCATTTTCAGATGATGGAGTTTCTTTATCCTGTGGTTCAGAGTCAGACAGCTCAAACATGGAGAGTTGGTCTACACTGGTTTAGTTTGGTTGACATATGTCAGTCGAAACATTAGCATCCACGCCAACACAGTTCTGGGAAATATCTTTAACAGGTTTTGAAAAATATTTTCTCATTGTCATGGATGTTTATCTTCACCCAGATTTTTGTTAATGCTTAATGGGAAATTCAATATTATTATGCTTTATGAATTGTGAATATCTCAAGTCAAGTTCCCAGAGGCTTTAATAGACCTATTGAATGTTAAGATTTGACCGAAAGAAGCAGTATTGATCAATAATTTAACAAGGACAGGTTACAAATTGTGTTTGAAAATTATTTAATGAAAAGATTGCATTTGACATGTTTTTTCAAACTCAGGTAAATACACTTCATATATTAGCAAGAAATGCTAAGACACGAATGTTACTGCTAATGTATTCACTGCTGCAGAGAAAAGAAGTTCAAAATACTCTTTAATTCTGGTGTTAGCATTTCTCTGTTTTCTCTCTTCTTTTATGATCTTGTTTTAACTCACATGTCATTCAGACTTGCAGCTGTGTTAGTGTGTCACCATAGACTGTATAATAAGTGGACGTAGCATCTGCGGCCTCTGAAGCCAACCGTCGGAGGCTGACATGTTGGAAATGCTGAACTCAACCTAGCTTCTGTCAAACTAGTGTGAGGTAAAGAGGCGAGGCCTTTAGCCTCTTTGCTAACAGCTACAGGGTAACCACCTGTCAGTTAAGTCAGCCATGTCCTTAAATAGGCAAAATGTGCAATCTTAATACCTTTATAAACTGCTGCGTTATCAAAAAACGGCAGTAGCTCAGTCCATAGGGACTTGTCTTGGGAACTGAAGGGTTGCCGGTTCGAGTCCCAGTATGAATGAAGTTTGGCAAGTGGACTGGTGGCTGGAGAGGTGCTGGTTCACTTGCCGAGGTGTCCTTGAGCAAGCCACCGAACCCCCAACTGCTCATGGTGCGCTGGTTGACGGCAGTATCCTCACTCTGACATCTCTCCCTAAGCATGTTCACTGCATGTGTGTGCATTTGTATGTATATACCAAAAAAACTGTATGTGTAGCATGTCCAAAATAGCATGAGTGAAAAAACTGAATTTCCCCCCTGGGGATCAATAAAGTACCTTTCTTCTTCGTCTAAAAATTCACCCCCCGTATAGTGTGTGCCAATTAAGAAATAAGCCCTTCAGACCTAAACCGTTTTTGAACCAGGATGTGAACATGTTTATTTCTGCTGCAGAGATCGTCTTTTTTGACTGGTTGTGTATGTGGTATCTGGTGTTTCTGCAGTCAGCCTCAAGCAGACGCTCGATGAACTGCAGTTTTTAGCACTTCTGCATGGGCTTCATATTTAAAGAACAGAAGTTGCCACTTGGTCCTCACATGGTATTTGTTTAAGACTGGCTAGGTTGGTGTCTGTAGATCGGGCTGCCATTGTGTGTATTAACGTGTGTGTGTAAATGTGTGTTGGGAGAGGGCCCTCTTAGGTCGCCTTGTCTCAAGCACAGGCAAAGTGATCAGCTGATCTGCATACCCATTGACACTTACATGATAACACTCATGCTCAGGTGCTTTTAACAGGCCTCTGATGTGTTTGCTCCGTTTGCAGCAAAATTTCACACAACCTCAAAAGCACATACCCAAGATGACAAAGAGACATATTACACATACATGAAACAGTAGCCTCACACTATGACACTTTCTATTCATACAGAAGAGGGTTACTGACACTGATGTTTCATGAATATCACAGTATCATTACACATTCATGTAAGACCCTCAGACAAATGAATATTTTAATTGAACGTGCTTGCAGGATAGATAGAGCGAGCAGAGGTGTATCAGTCACAGTCTCCTCTTTGTGTAATCAGTTTCAGTGATAGAGTGGCTCCCTGTTTAAAACATGGAGGTCCAGCCTTCAGATTTCCTCTTCAACTTCCCTGTTCATCTCAAAGAAGGCGATCAGACGTAAAACATGCTTGAAAGGAACTTTAAATGAGCAGAATGAACATCACTCTCTTTATCTCTCTCTCTCTCATGAGAAATAACACGAATGGAAGTTGGTGGGTCTCTCTTCAGGTTGTTGTCAAGTTATGTTTTATGAAGAGTAATGCACTTCACAGGGGAATGACTTCCATCTCTGCTGATTCATTTTGCTCAGATGATTATGATAAAACAAAGACACCTATCCTCCTGAGCCACTCACCACAAAATGCCTCTGCTTGTTTCTAAAATTCCACCAATTTGACTTAATTGTAATACATGCAGGAAAATATGTAAATCAGATTGGTTCCAGCTCATTTATGTTTGCCATACACCATCACTAAATGAGGTCTTTTGGGCTTACTTTGCTCCGTGTGAGCTTTAAATGCTAATGAATGAGGAAAGCTATCATTTAAAGTTGATTTTGATGCTGCTCTGGTAAACCTGTGGTACCCGCCTCTCTCTCGCTCACCAAGCTTCAGTGAGGGAAAAGTTTTGCAAGTTATGATTTATCACATTAGAAGCTCATGCAAATGAGAGTAACATCACACTGGAAATAAATCACACAGGTTTTCAGCATCTATGTTAAAAGCCAAAACACAAGGGACATTATAATAGCAACCCATTTTTCAAATGTTTAAACTCCAATTTAACCAACAGAGAGCTCTCATGTTGTGACTGTTTCTTCCTCAGACGCTGTAAAAGTGTCGCTTGATTAGGACCCAGAAACATAAACGCAATTAGACCTCGACTGCCCAGACTACAAACACGCTTAGTGTAATTTGTTTTGTCTGGAGGCTCAACTGAAACCTCGCTGATCAGAAATAGCATTATGTTTTTGATGGAGATTAATGAAGTCAAGAGCAGTCGGTACATGAACTGCAAATTATATTAAACTGTCTGATAACTTTGTGTTAACTTAATCCACTGCTGTGTGTCAACAACAGTTTCTGCTGCAGGTCATGTTTTAATATTATCATTCAGAGGACTTCCTGTTGGACCTCATTAGCTTTTTGTAGGGAAGATGTAGGATTAGTTTGTGTTCGTATTAAGATAACAAAAATCTTTTTAACTCGAGAGGTTTAGTCAGAAAACATCTGCTAGAGTTAATAAATGATGCTTTAAAACAAGCTTCCATTGATTCCCCTCCAAAATAAGTGTTGATTAAATAATTTGTTGTTCTGAGGCTTATTTTACTCCCCTGAACTCCAGAGCAGAGTTAAACTTGCATATTTATATTTCCTTTTAAAACAGAATTCCAGAGAGGACTTCAGTCTGAAGAACTGAGTCTGATTTTAAAATCAGTAGAGCTAACAGCAGTGATAGTATTTCTTATAAATATGGTAATATTCTGAAATTACATCATGCAAAGGGCAAAATCAGGGCAATTCAATCTCCAGGAGAACAGCTGTAACAGAGGCAGGAACACCTCAATGGTTTCTAAGGTTCAAAGTTCAAGGTTTACTTTATTGTCATTCAAGCATGTTAAGAACATGAAGGAATGAAAAATGTTTCTCAGGTCCAGCAGCATACAAAATAGCTAAGAAGCTAAAAAAGACCCTATTAAAAAATAAATACAACATCTAAAAGCCTATAATAAATACAAAGAAAACAGTTCAGTAGTATTTGCATGCATTATAAGTAGGAGTGGGAATCGCTGGGTGACTCACGATACGATCGGGATACTTGGCCCACGATGGTTTATAACATGTAGGAGCATTTCCACTCAGTAAACGAGCAGTAACTACCGCTATTACCACTCTATGCAGACTTGAGTGCATCCGCCATCTTCCTCTCATCAGAGCCGGTCTCAGCTTCAACAGTTTGTTCTCTTTTCTGCTTTAAGAGCGGTGAGCAGTGCATTTCTAGCTCTTTTTCACCGCTGTCTAACATCCCGCCGTCTTCTTCTTGTGTTAGTCACTGTAAAGTTCTTCTGCGGTCAATAAACTGCTGTTCAAGCTCTCCTCATTCATGCCATTTGCATCACTGCATGGTGTCAGTAAGTAGTGACGCAGAGAGTCAAATTAACAGGGAAATCTAGCACTGTATTTATCTACTTAAAATATTGAAATGTAGCCCCTCATAGTGATACTTGTATCACACAAGTCAGGACAACTATATATTGCCATATCGATATATGGTCCCACTCCTAATTATTTATGTCAACAATACAATATTATAAGCGTTAAATGCCAACTCCAGGCAGAATACAAACTATTGGTGGAGAGACAGAGCAATTTGAGACAGCGCTTAATTCGTCAGACTCTCAGAGGCAAAAGGCCAGAAACCAAATCTTTGTATAAAAAAAAAAAAAAGAAAGCAAAACAAGATCAACAAAGGTCCAAAATAACTGGCTCCATCAAATAATCAACAACAATCTCATCTCAAAGCAGTGTTTATTCAGAGTCTTTAAGAAGAGATGCTCTGACAACAACTTATTTTGGAGGGTTTTCAGTTCCCTTGAAAGCCAGCTGGACTAATGTGTTTTTTTTCTCTCCACATTTCTGAGTTCTCCTTTCAAAACAGAACTTCAGCCAAACCATATCTAATACACTTAGTGATCGAGTTTGTTTTCAAATTACACACTGAAGGAAAATCAGAGGAACTTAACTCCAGGAAAACAACTGGGAGACGTACATCAGTATATCGTACAAGTGTTAATGTCAATACTTAAAGAGGTAGGAGATCTAATGTTCTGATGTAATGTTAAAGAAGAGTACAATATTATATTGAGGTTATAAGCTCTAAATCAAATGTAATGATTTGCATCCACAGATACTATATCTGGATTTTTTAGACGTTATAATATTCCAAAAACACATATTAGAGAAAACTGACTCACTTATTTATTGACAAATCCACTCCATCAAAATAGGCTCACAGCAAGTTTGTAAGTTGTGTAAATTTATTGGATGATTGCAGGATTTAAAAACGTATTTGCAATCCAAAATCCCTGAGAGGAGGAAAATAAGGCCCACTAACTATGTTAATAATATAACAACAGAAGGTCTTTAAGGGTCAATGCATTGGTGTGTAGAACAATAAAGTCATATCATCGCTCAACATCGATCTCCTTTTTTTCTCTCTGGTGGGAAATTGAGTGAGTTTTTTTGCCCTTTGTAAGTTCTGATCAAACTTTCCTGCACTCAGTTTTTTTTTTATCACAGCTAGGTTTTCTTTCTTTTTCCATTGTTCTGACTTTTCCTTTCTTGGCTTCCACAGTGTTTTTTTCTCAGGTGTTTCTGGTGCTCAAAATGACAATGTGCCAGGATATCTTGTGGAACTTTAACACATTTTCTATTTAGAGAAGACGCTCATTGCCTTCATTTCTGCAAGAAGCTGCTTAAAACAGGAAGAAGTGTGAAAACGGGTTGTTTTAAGCGTTTTTGACAAACGGCACTGCTGGCATTTCTCTATGGAAACCAGTCACCAGTTACTGCACCACAGCAAAGAAAGGAATCGGTAATTCTTCATGTGCAGATTTTCACTTTCCTGCACTGGGGAGAAATAATGCTTGCATAATGACATGGTCTGTTTCTGCCTCATTTACAAGGATTTTTTAGTTTCCAGAGCAGCATGCAGACTTTTCAGGGAAACAAGTTGGATCCAAAAAACATTAGCAGAAAGCACATTAATGCAGACAGGTGTGTAAGGGACTCATGCTAATGTGTCATGGATGGAAAGCACCAAACTAATACTCATTGGGCCAAACAAAATGACATTAAGATGGTGAGGCAGGGTGTATATCATGTTAAATTAAAAACACATCTCCATGTTTGAATCTACGCCTTCTATTCTGAGGACCGTTGTTTTTGTCTGCCTGTACTCCAGCATCTCTTTATTAGCATGCAGTCCAGTATATCAGTTTACATTAGTCTGGGTTGGTGCAGTTATCTGTTAATGAATGACTGTCTGCAGCCCTCCTCTGTCTTTTGGCTCGCTCTTTTCTCCATTTTATCTGCAGTCACATCCACTTGCACTAATACGCAGAGACATGATCAGACGCTGCACTCAAAAATTAGAATTAAAGGAAAAAATGAAAAATGAATTTCACACTCCAGTTGTCAAGTGAATTGAGGATTATAATTTACATGGCTCCTCTTTAATTTATAAACCTGAAATTTAATTAATTGAGCAAATACCATTCAGAAAAAGCAATGTAATATTCTCCCCAGCTCATTAGTGAGGCTGTGACTGTTCTTGTGGGGATACAAAGTGCACTTTTTTTTTAATATGGTGTTACATGCATGATTACTAGTCCACCTTTGTTCCTTGACACCGTTTTTTTCTGAAAAGGACCCAGCAGCGAGAGGAAAACACATCACTCATGGTTGCAACCTCAGGGTAACTCATTTCCGATTCTTAAACCGTGCATATTCCTCTTATGCTTTATTCATCTCTCTAGCGTTCTTACCAGGCAATCTCACATGAATAGGTACTGTATGAAGCAGAGCCATTAATGCCCCACTGAGTAAAGGATTCACTTTTCTTTTGAGGCGAGCACGCTGCATTTCTAGGACTCTGTGATACAGATGCATTGTACCTGACAACAGGATGTCTTCAGGTGTTTTCAAAGGCTAATCACAGAGGGAATCATAGCTGAGATTGTTGGTGTTTATCTTTTTGAAGAATGCAAGAACGAATGGGGCCTGGACGCCTGCAAGCTAGATCAGTTTTTCCTTACCTCTGTAACTTGCTAAATGCTGCAAAGTGCTCTGCTCATAGTGGACTAAGATGAGTCCTGTCTGCAAACCGGGACTGGATCTTATCCTGTCTTGATGTTGGGTCTTTGTTAATATAATACAGAGTACGTCCCAGACCTGCCATGTTTATAAAGCATCTTGAGATAACAATTGTTGTGAAACGGCACCACATAAAGATTGATTGATTGGCTATAGAGGGTTTAAGATGTGATGTCATCACTCCTTAATTTCTGCAGGTACCAGTTGACCAATCGCAATGACCGTCAAAAGAAATACTGCCAAGAATGCACACTGAAGTCAGAGAGAGTCTCACTCCACGCCACGCTTAAGTGTCTCACTTTATGCTTACCAACCAGGGATGGGACTTGATTTTCGAATATTTTAATATTCGTTCACTTATTAAAAAATGAGGAGTTATTGCAAATATTATCACATTTTAAAAGTACAATGTCTCATCATTTTTACTGGTGCCTGAGTGTAATATGGTATTCCCACCAGACGCTAGACGGTGACTATAGAGTGTCTTACAGCTGTTTGCTAACCGCATTGAGTAACAGATAAGATAAATAAAAAGAATAATCATAGAAGAGATGCCAGTGGTTATTGGAATAGTCATTTGGCTTGAAATGCCCATCCCTTTTACCAACAATATACGGTTAAACAGGATCTGTGAGCCATATGAGTGAGATGGTACATTTCATGGAAGAGCAGGAGATGAGAAGTGCCTGTCTGTAAACCAGATATTTTCCCTGAGATCACACTGCAGAGCACATATCTGAAGCCCTGCAGGATGACCTCAAAAGACACCAGACAGCAGGTTGTGCAACTCAACTGGCCATTGGTGAGGACAAAGTTGAATGAATTGATATACCACGCTTAACACACAGTAGACACAAAGAGATTGCTTACAGTAAGAACCACCAAAAACCTGGAGATATACATTGCATACATGTATTCAGCTCAAACATATTGATATATGAATTTAGGTCTGTAACAACCAGACCTAAATTGATGCTGTTCAATACAACTCAGCTGCACATGTCACTAGAATTAAAAGACTAACACACTCAAAACAAAAGTTAAGAGTCCGCAAATATTCCATATCATTCTGTGTGTGTATATTTCCTTCCCTCCGTCATCTTCCGCTGCTTTATCACTCCTGAGGTTTAATTCTAGGACAATGAATGTGTGCTACATTATGTTAGCACTATAGATATGCAGTATTTGCATACACACTGTCAGACAGGAGGAATGAAATTGGCAGAGGAAATAGAAAGAGCCAACATAGCAGCAGGATCTCACGCCTCAGTACACTGTGAAGTGTCCAGGGAGCGAGTTGGCAAAGACCCGCTTTACATTCAAGGCTGAGTGGGGCCATTTCAACCAAAGGTTATACTCTTCATATTAGTTCAATGAAGTGGACAAGTCAAGATAAATGCCAAAATAAAGAGAGAAAAAAAAGGACATCTGCCAAGGAAAAGTTTAAGTTACAATAGTTATATGCAGCACTTTAACATTGGCTCATATTGTTACTGCACTGGAGGGATTCAACAACTTAACCTCATGCAGATTAACTTAGTATTAAAAATATATTATAATGTTTCAAACACATCTCCGGGATCTTAAGTTCTCAGGTTAACTGACTTCTATCTTTGTGTCCAAAAGAAGATGAAGATTTGACCAACAACAACTCATTCAGTAACTAGTAGTTAGAATAAAAATATTTATGCTCTTATGAAAGCGTAATTACAACATAATTCAAATGTTCTCTGTGTGATTTAAAACACATCAAACTACCTCCGCAGTGAAACCACTTCACTTTGACGCCTTACTTGTTCAGGCTGATTTGAATATGACAACCATGATGATTGACGGTCTCTTACTGTAGTTGTGGTTAACCTTTTGCCTTACTACTTACGATAATAATAATAATAATTTGGATTTATAGAGCACTTTTCAAAATCCACGCTACAAAGTGCTTTAAAAGGCAGCAAAAAGATAAGTGTGAAATCAACAACATTTTCAAAGGAATCGACCGACTTGATGCATTAAACCAATACCAAACATAAAGCAAGTATAAAAACAGCAGTACACCTTCAGAGGAAATCAAATCTGGAAATGCTCTCTGATGAAAAAGGCATCTTTTAAGAAGGGATTTCAACAAGAGCACTATATCAGCTGATATCATTTCCTCAGGCAATGGCTCCGTGATTTATTTTCCTATTTTGTGGACATGCATTCAGACAGAAAGTTGACATGATGAATTACAACAAATTGATATAAACAGTATGCACATGTATAAAGCATGTAAAACACAACCAATCATGCAACCAACCAACCATAAAAGAGCAGCAACTAAGTAGAGGTTGGGGTAAAACACCCATCAGGAGGTTGATGCAGGTTAGTTATAAGATAAATAAAATCAACAAATTCCATCAGGAGCAAAACTCAATCAGCAGCCTACAGGGTCAGTTTATAAGAGCAGCCTAATGCGCCTCAATGCATTTGCACATTTAGTCGACTTAATGATTAAACCTCATCAGCATCAGAAATCATTACAGTTGCTCTTATACACAATGAAGAAGAATATTACATTATTCATAGAAAGTATGAATAAAATAAGAAACAAATACTGAATAAAATACAATCAAATTAGATATAATACAGACGCACAGAATATTTACAATTAGTAATTTACCAAGTGCTAAAGTGATGGTAAGGTAATGTTAAGGATATTACAAACAATATTGCACAGAAACAAAAAAAATTGGATATTGCACAGTAAAACAAGTTGTTGACTGTCCAACACTCAGATGAATTTTGTAAGGCAGAAGCAGGATACTCAGAGGGCAGAGTTGTCCAGTTTGATGGCCACAGGCAAGAATGACTTCCTGTGGTGGTTCATAACTCTAGCCAGTTGGCATCTTTATAACTAGCTGGTTAAACAGATTATTTATATCTTTATTACTCCTGGCCTGAAATGCAGGTAATATGTTGGGTCTAAGCTGTAGTGCAGCCACCCACCACTAGCCAAAGCTGTAGCTCCAGCGCTGCCATACTGTAAGGTTCCACCAAGATTTAAACAGGATGATAGGTGGCATTTGTTGGGCTATGTGGTGTGGCAATAATTTATTCTAGAAAATGGGGATAAAATTCTAGACTGTGTCTGGTTAAACTGGTATATTACCACTCGAAGGGAGCAATGTGTAACCAGCACAGGTATCTGGAAGTTGACATGTGAGGAGGACCCAAGGCTGTTGGTGCCAGCTCTGCTCAGCATCCCAATTTGCAGTGTTTACCCTACAGACTCTTTGACCCTGTGTTTAGCCATGTTAAATAAATTACACTCATTACCTTTAGCCTAGTCTGTTAGTAGGGATTTAAATATCTGTTTCAACAACTAGGAAATGAGTCACTGTGGAACATCTCTTGTCACAACATAGGGTGAGAGAAGAAAAAAGAAGCATGATAGAAACAAGAGGCTGCGGTGGTTAGCACTGTTGTCTCACATCAAAAAGGTTCCAGGTTCAGATCTTCTTGCTGGTGGTGACTTTTCTGTGTGGGGTTTTGCATGTTCCCTGTACACCTGTTGCCTCCCACAGCCCAGTGATGTGCTTGCCACATTCATTTGGTGACTCGTCAATTGTACCTAGGTGAGTGTGACTGGTTTGTCGTCTTTCTGTGAATAGCTGGTCACCTGTCCAGGTTGTGCCCTACTTCTAATCTAATGACAGCTGGCATTGTGAATAGAATAAGCAGTAAAGATAATGGATGGATAGGTAGATAGAAAAAGAAAGAGTCCGTCTGAGTTAAAGAAAAACCCAGCTCTTAGAAACAAAGCATGAAGCATGAATAATAAAAATGAAAGTAACTATGAATTCAAACACACACATTTCCCCTTTCTCTTTACTCCTGCTGTTAAACCCTACTAAAAGTTTTTACAGCACTAACATCACAGCAGTGGGCCTGTAAAGAGTATTAGTAGTTTAATCACAGGAAGTTTTGCAGCCATTATTAAAGCACACACATTTTACAGCATACTTTTGTTTGTTTTGGCTTCGCTGCCTCACGTAATCATTGCATGAATCCATTTTTATTTTCAGTTGGCACGGTGTTGAGAACCAGCAAATGTTTGCTGTTAGTGATGCAGGAAAGAAGCTGAAAGAAGTGTTTTTCAGGATCCATGTACAACCCCCTCGGAGCAGGGAGAGGGAACGTTGGGCTCGGAGTGATGCTGCCATGTGGAAGGCTTTTATTAGATTGTTCCAAAAGCTAAAAGGCATACAGTGAAACAATTTGCTCTGACTTACAGACTGTAATTTCTGCCATGTCGCTGTCATGGATAGTTGAATATTGCTCAACCACCTTTCATGGAGTGATATCCTGATCTGTTGATGCTCTGTAAGGATTTTTATACAAGCAGACAAAATCTTTTAAAGGAGGGGAACCTGAGACATAAATGAAGTTTGAAGAGGTGTCTCCATGCCCTCATTACTCCACGTCTCTGCCCTACAGTGACCAATCACACTTCTAGAGCTGAAATTAAGAGCAGAATACAACTCCAATTTATATCTCTCTTTAAGGAGACAACAAATGAGCGTAGTGCAGGGTTTGCTTTTCTTGTATATAGTGTTTAACTGTGTAATGGGACTCTTGCTTTCTTTGGCTCTCTCTCTCATTATGTCTGTAAATGGGCTCTCTCTGTGATAATTAAATGCAGTTCTGCAGCGGAAAAATGTAAATGAATGGGACAAACGTAGCAACAAGTTTGGGTTGTTCCCCAAAGACATGCTGAGCCAGGAAGTGATTCAGAGGCAACAAAGGAAACAGCCTCCATTGTGATAGCAGGAGAGGAGCATTTCATGTTTTACCGTCTGCTCTGTTTCTGCACAAAGTAATGAACCTCTTCATTTTGTGCAGGCATTCAACATCTCCACACTGCTTAGGAACAAATCTAAGCAATGTTGTTCTGCCGAGGAGATAAGTCTGTCTGTGAACGTATAGCGTTCATGAAATCACAATTCATTATTCTGACAGAATCTGATGAGCAGGTATTTCTCTTCTTTGGAGCTTCAACTTTTAAATCATATTTCTGTAATAAACCACTTTGCATACTGTGCAGGTAAGAGCTGCACCAAATAGTGTTTCATATTTCCATAATAATCAAGGTGAAAGTAATAAAAGGAGGATATAGATACCGTAATATGCATACAAATGATGGCAACTCATCACAGTAAATCTCTGCTGATGTACACAGACCCCTAGGTATCATACAGCCATATCACCTTCACTTTGATGCTCTGCACAAAGCCTGGTCCCCACATGACCACAAATGATGATAGATTGAACAGTTTTATTCTTATAGTGTGTGGAGAGCAAAGATATTACAAACACAGCTCACCATGCACTAAGCTATTCCATGCACCATAACCAAAACTTGAATTTTTACAAAGTATCTGACAGGACGGAGAGATGGGATGGTCAACAAGCTAAATGTTGCTAGCTGCTGAGCTACTTCGTACATCCATTGCAGTTGCAGATTCTGTCCAGCTCCTTTCCCTGTTAGTTTGAATGTAGTATGTTTTAAAGACACATTGTGTGGTTGCAACAAACCCACAAGTCCTTCCTCCGTCTCTGACGTCCATTATGCTTTGTGTGTATCCTTGTCGCTGTGGCTGTGTTTATTGTGCTTCCTTATTCAGCTTGCTTCCTTGGCTTTTGTTTCCTTTACTTGACAATCCACAGGGTGCATAATAGTCTGCCCTTGGGGTTTCCCAACTAATCATAGATATTAAAGATGTTCTGAAAATCTGAAAGGATCATCTTTAGATCCATGAAATAATTCATAACTTTGTCAGAAAGTAGAGAGCGGGCCCAAAATCGACACGATAGTCTTGTAGTGTGTAGCCTGCTCAACAGGAACATTTTGGCAAATGATTCACAACAAGTGAACCTGTCTAGTAAAACCAAAACTGTTGTCTAAAAGATGCCTGCAAGATTATACTAAAGTTATACTTGCAAATTTCAAAAGTTAAAAGAAATCCAGGAAATAGTTGAAGGAATCATCTGTGAAATGAATGAGGCGTGGACTTCACCTACTGGGTAGCGCTCCTGGGTTAAATTCTAGCCTGCGGCCCCTTTCCTGCATGTCATTCCCCCGCCGCTCTCTCTCCCAGTTTCCTGCTCTATCCACAGTCCTATCCCCTAAAATGAAGGTGTAAAAGCACCTTCCCACCCATAAATAATAAAAAAATAAAAATAATAATTAAGGAATGAAAAAAAAGAAAATTACTGCATTTCAGAAAATGTTTATCAGCTTGCTTTTTTCTTTTTATCTTTCATTTAAAATTATTATATATGTCATGCAGAAGATGGTCGAGGCCAGGAGTTCAACTAGCGACCTCTGTGACGAGGACTGTAGCCTCTGTATATGGGGCGTGCCTAGACCACAAAGCCACTGGGTCTCCAACATCAGCTATCTTTTTGTTGTTTCTGCATGGAACTTCAACTTGTGTTCTTTTCATTGTCCATGAATTTGCCCTGTGTTATCTTAATTAACAGTTCTTTGACATATTATTTAGCGGTAAAAACACCATATAGCCTAAGGTTTCAAAATTAGCACGTAAGATTACTTTCAAAGAATAAAGAAAAAACTGTGCCAAAGTTAAGTTTAAAGAAATTACCCAAACTGTTTAAAAATGAAAATGACTTTGATTTAAAGTCAGGTAAAGCAATTAGTTTATAAAGAGATGTTTGATATGAGCGCCAAAGATGGAGAACATGTGCTAGGCACTGTGCTGCATACAGCAAAACTCACCAGGACAGAATTTGGAGAGCTGAATAAAAATCCTGCCATAACAGCTCCCAGGCATGCCAAAAGTAGAATGGAGAGAATATAATCATTACATGCTCACCACTATCCAAACATAGTGACACCTGGTTATTCAAGTTGGTGCACACATGATCATAGCATCCAGGTTTTTGTGATTATCTGTGTGCAGGTGCGTCTTTTATTCATTTGACATCTCACCTGTTTGTTTCTGAACCAGCTTTGTTTCCTCAGCTGCCAGAACTCTGATTTGGCTTCACCATCTGAGTGAAGCCAGTTATGGAAAACAAGAGCGACAAAACAAGTTATCCAGAAACAACTACAAAATAATAACCTGCATGAAAAGCTGGAACATTCGTCGTCCGGGCTTCACTCAGACTTTTATCTCCAAATTCACAAAGTGATGAGGGCATCACAATGAACCACAATTACAGAATATTTCAGTGTTGCTTGATTCTTTTACATAGCTTTTTGTGGTTGGTAGTTATTCTGTTAGATTAGCATTACCTTGAATTTCAAGTGAAGTGGTTTGACCTTGCCAGGTGTGTGCAGTCATACAACACAGATAGTAGGGTGTGTGTGAGCTGCTGAGAACCTCACACAATAGCAGTATCTTGCTTTGCGTGCAGATAATCTTATAACTCAGTGCCAATTGTAAGTCTCTCTGTACTGGGTGTAGCAACAATTGATGATGTTATGATCAATGATAGTATTGGTTTTATTTGTACCTCCTCGATAAATCACACTACCCAACACTTGAAGAAGAGGACAATATCTGCCATCTGGGTTGCCATTCAGCATCAGGGACAAATGTAAATCTCGTAGTCACCCTTGGAAACAACACACATTGAGATTTGATGTTTACAAGAGCAACATGTAACCAGAATACTTCTATATCTTTGTACCGTATGTTCCAGTAAGTACAGATTCAGAGTGAGCACAAAGAAAGAACACAAATGTAAATGAACCCAATATGATAAATGCACCTCGCTATTTCTATTCCCTGCATGGGTGCTCACAGATACATACAATCAAAACAAACATGCACCCAATTCTATTACCTACACCATCTCTTCCTTTACATTTGATCTATGCATAGCGCCACACTTGAGTATTCCCATTCAGGGGTATAAAATTGCAAAGACCTTTACGACCGGTCACCAGATAATTTCCTCACGTCTGCAGCAGGTAGAACTGAAGGACTTTGCAATAACAAATGATGAACGTGCAGCCTTCTGAAAGCTACCTCCATGATCAGTATGTTCCCAAGAAAAAACTCCAGAATCCCGAGTGAGGGGAGTGCAGTGGGTCACGGGCAGGCAGGCGTTGAGAAATTCTGCAAGTATTGGCTGCCTCTTTATTATTTTGGGAAATATAAGCTTGCTTGCTCTATTGCATTTGAATTGCCTCCAACTCACCTGTGCATAGCATTCTCCTGGAGGGAATAACTGTTTATACTCACGCCATATGCAGTGTTTTTCCCCCTCGCTGTAACACAATAAATTTATATTGAGCTCAACATAAAGTAGCCTTATTCTCTTTCTAGTGTAAAAGCTTTTATTCTGACTGAGAGAAGAGTGAGGAAGAAGATTAAAACCTTGTTACAGTGTCAAACATCAGCCAGGCTTCTGACAGCTTTGTGGCTGAAAATGTAAATCAAACGTCCCTGCAGATCTGGGCACTCTCACTTTACCTGCTTTATGGTACAATAGGTTGTGGCTCTTTTCGGTCTGCCTGTGCCAGTGCCAGCAAACACTTCACCTCAGGATAGTAAAAAAACAATTTTATGTCACTGTGAGCAAAATATCTGAAGCCTTCACCTGCAGTCAGCAGGATGAGTGTGTCAGAGGCTGGAGACAGGCAGCCCATCAGGTGTACAAACAAACACACGTTTTACCAAGAGACGTCAAAAGAGTCGTGTTTCGTATGTATCTCTGACACATGTACTGTGTCACACTGAGTATGTTAAATACATATTTATAAATACAGACAGAATCTGTGGAAAATATTGCATACTAGATTTTTTTTGTTAAGGACAGTTCAACCTGCAAGATTTATTAAAAACATTATTTTAAATATATATTTTAAATCAAGAGGCAGCACTAAAGAAAAATAATTGACTTTTATGTCAAATGTGTTTCCTGTAACTCCTATAAACATGGCAATACTGGTGTGCACTGAGAGATGAATGCACTGAAACTTAAGCAAAGAGATCAAGGTAGACAAATGACAGAGAAGGCCTTCACCAATCTGGCAACAAACAACTACTATGGGAAATAGTGCAATATTAGAAACAGCCAAATGTTGAGAGTAAAAAAAAAACATCAGAAGTGTTTCCAGGAGACCACAAAAATAATGACCACAGCTGGTACACACTCCTTGTTGTGCTTTTGTGTTAGGGATAACACAGCGTGATTAAGATCACAAAAATAGCCTTAACTGGAAATAATAACAAAAAGTAATCTGCACTGTGTCGAACAGAATCTTGATATTTTCAAAGTACTTGAGTTTGAGCGACCATCTAGGAATGTAACATACAGGTGTGGCTAATCAGACTGATGTCAGAGGGAAACCACATCACAAAAGCTGACAGTGCACTGTTTTGATTTAGAGTCACCACCTGTGTATGAATCATGCATGTACATTTTGTACATGCACTCCTGCATTTTGTACCACCTGTCTCTAAGTCATGGTTTCAAACCACAGTCTGGTGTAGCAGTGCAGCATTTCTTTGAATAATAAAAGAAAAAGTTATGATCATAAAGTACATTTAATTGTAATCATTTTATTTCCAAATCAAGACACTGACAGGAGCTGCTTTACATCGTTAACATGCACTTAACAACTCATTTATCCTCATGGCAATAACTCAATTAACCAAGATGCATCAGCTACAAGGAGTCAGGAGAAAAAACCTGGACTAATGTTGCCTATGATGGGTACGAGGGTCAGCTCAGTACACCCAGTATTATTTTATTTATCTGTATTATGGTTGGTGGTATATGACTGTAAAAATGCATTGGACCCAGAGTGCACTGACTGGCTGGTGTGGATTACTGTGGATATTTGTCATGTCTGTTGATGTGGTCTTGTTTGAATGCTGATGACAGCGGCTATGGATTATTTTGATCTCCGTCGTGTGTGTCTGATGTGCTTTTAATGTTTGTATGCTGTGCTCTGACACACAATGCCCCTTTGAGAACATTCAAGTTTTATAATTGTAGATAATGGATTTTTTTTTGTAATGCATTTAATTCAGTTAACTATTGAAATTATGAATATTGTATTGAAGTTTTCACATGTTCAAACACACGAAATAGAAGAAGAATAAACAATAACATTTAATTTGAGGTATGAATAAAGTAAAAATGTAAACATTGCCTTTGTGTAGGTAAGATGTTAACGCAGGTCAAATAAATATTGTTAAATCTCTGCCTTCAGCATTGTCTGAGGCAAAAAACAATCTAAGCGGCCACTATGGTCAAAGGTCCAACATGTTGTGTGCTCTCTCTCTCTCTCTCTCTTTATATTAAAATCACCCATTGAAAAACCTTCTATCTTTTTATTTTATTTTTTAAATTAAACTTTTTATTGCATTTTTTCAGTATTTCTTTGTACACCACAAGTTCGATAAACCCAACAATAAGAAAAGCAGATAAAAAAAGTAAAATTAAAATAAAATAAAAAAAGGAAAATAAATATAAAACAACCAGGTAAATAAATGAAGAGTGTAAATAAACAAATAAATAAATAAATAAATAAAAAGCATTCCTATTCCTCTCGTGATGTTTAGAGGTTAACTTGTATAGGTTTCCATGTCACAATATTACTTTTCATAATCATACATGATGCACATTAGAAATAGAGGACGGATGAATTGAACATCAAAAACCTGCTATCTTAAATATGAGCTCATTTTACTCCAGACAAGAATAAGGGAAACATATTGAAACCTATTGAAACATGATCATAATTACATTGAGATTTTTCTTCATGCACAGTATTTATGCATTCATTTGCTGAGGATTAAGAAAAGAGATTAATTAATTTTATAACCTTACAGAATTTAGTAATAATATATCTGATCCTAAAGCATCTGTTGGTACATTATGTCATGTCAAGTTTTGGACGGCTTGTCTTCCTGTGTTTAACTTTTCTTTGGTGAGTTGATGGGAACCACAGACTGTGCAGTGTGTTGACACCAGTATTTGGATGACACCTCGCTGAATAATTCATCACACACCTCTCCAAACTGTTTCTTATTTACACCGGCGGCAGAGAGAACCTGTGTTTTATTTGGATCAGGATTTCATCACAAACAAGCTTTTAGTCATAATGTGTGTTTAATGAAAAGTCCAAAGCTCACAGGTAAACCTCCATGTTTACCTGATGTCCTGATTAGTGTGGGACAATGTACATTTATAAATTAGCGTTCTATCAGCAGAGTCAGTTTTACTCTCCACTGCGGACAAAGATGTACTCTGAATGCATAAAAGTCCTGGAGGTCTTTTACTGAAAACATGCAGATTTTTATACAAGAGTTTTATCACATGTTCTTACCTTAAAGTCTGGACACGCCCCTTTTGGGGGGCTGAATTAATCTCTTAAAGGGAAAATAAAATAATCCACTACTTGAAGAAACCTGATACTGTAGATTTGTTTAGATATTAACTTGTGTCTACATGCAGAGGTTTAGAACAAAGGCCCCAGTAAACACTTCAGCCACTTTGCAGCGGGTGGTTGTTTGTGTTGGTAAAGATCCTCTCTGCTGTCTCTGAACATATAATAACTTAACCTCAGGGCAAGACGCATTTCTGATATTGGATGTGCAATGACCTCTGACTCTCATCTCTATGATGCAGTGACCCGTGTTGGTGTGTTGTTCAAAGACAGCTGATGTTGATCTTCATTTAGTCTCAGGTTCATGATGTCCTACACTACTGCCAGGTTTCTCTGCAGGCTGCTTGTTTTTATCCTTTAATCAGATAAGTTGAGGTCTTGAATGGTTTTAATTGAATAACCTATTCATGGACTAGTGCACATTGTGTAGAAATTATCTGGTGTCAGCTGTTGCCTAGCAATGGCAGCTGTAAGCAGAAGATAACAGACGAGTGCGAAGGGGACTGAGAAGGGGAGGAATTAAGAAAAAATAATGACTTGAAGACGGGGAAATTGACAGTTTTTGTTTGTGTGTTTGTTTGTTTGAAAGGTAGAGATACTGTCATTATTTGAACCACCCTCACAGCAGGACTAAAATAAACCAAACTGTCCTCTGCTGTCAACCCAAGAAGAATACTGCAGGTTAATAAAGCACTCAGGAACATACTCAGTGTCCATCCAAGTACTTTACATCATGATAATGAACTCAGGCTCAATCCATCCATTCATTATCTTCACCAGGCGCCAGTTCATCACAGGGCTAACATGGAGAGACAAACACACACACACACACACACACACACACACACACACACACACACACACACACACACACACACACACACACACACACACACACACACACACACACACACACACACACACTGCAGGAGAAAGCTGGAGTATCCATAGAGAACCCAGGCATTTCTTATTAAAGAAAGTGTGGAAAGAATTGTCTGTAAGCAGATATGGGATGTGTCATTAAGAGGTAAGGAGCTAAGGAGCACCAGGGTCTGTTGGTAGACTTTCCCATAGTCAGTAAAAGCAGCCGGGCTCCTGGATCTACTGGTAACAGCAACACCAAGAGTATTCCAATTAAAGCTCAATGATCTGGTGTCTTTCATGCAGATTAAACTGACATAATCTTTATTTATATTGCACTAAATCACAACAAATGTTATCCCAAGATGCTTTACAAACAGAGCCGGTCTAGACCGTACTCTATGTCCTATTATTAACAAAGACCCAACATCAAGACAGGATAAGATCCAGTCCCATCTTATAGATAGGACTCAGTCTGATCTCATCTTAATCCACCATGAGCAGAGCACTTTGCAGCATTTAGCAAGTTACAGGGGGAAGGACAAACTTCCTTTAACAGGCAGAAACCTCGAGCAGGACCAGACTCCTGTTAGACACACATCTGCTGGTGGGGGTTGGAATGAGGGATAGAGGAGAATAAGAGAAAGAGAGATGACAGTGGTGAGACAGATACAAGGGAGGGAGCTGTTTACCACAAAAACTAAAGCCTATAAAGTATTAGCTGACACAACATGTTTGTAGCAGTCACACATCGCTCATACCTCACTACCCCTAAGGACTGACTGCTGTTGGAGAACCTGACTTCAATATTAAATATAAAGTGTAATTATCACCTCTGTCGTGTCGACAAAAACTGAAAATACAGAAGCTTTTTAAAAGCAGAGTTTATGGTAGAGCTGTTGTACTGGGTCACCTCAGGTTGCACAGATGATCATAAAGTGATGCCTGATGGGTGTTTATATGTTGTCCATATCAGACCTTTCAGACCTTGTCGTTCCAGACTCTAGCTGCTACGAACATGCCAGACTCCAGCGGCACCAGCTACGACTACTATTACTATCCGTCTCATCACTATCATCTCTCTGTCTCTCAATCTCCTCTATCTCTCATTCCAACCCCAACTTGGTCTCAGCAGACGTGTGTCTAACATGAGTCTGGAGGTTGCTTCTTGTTAAAGGAAGTTTGTCCTTGCCGCTGTAACTAACTAAATGCTGCAAAGTGCTCTGCTCATGGTGGATTAAGATGAGATCAGACTGAGTCCTGTCTGTAAGATGGGACTGGATCTTATCCTGTCTTGATGTTGGGTCTTTGTTAATGATAGAACATATGGAGTACGGTCTAGACCTGTTTGTAAGCAGTCTTGAGATAACATTTGTTGTGATTTGTGAATAAAGATTGATTGATTAAGATTGATTGATGGTCTAACATTGTACCACACTGAGGGAAATAAGTTGTTGAGGAATCCTGCTTTAACTGAGTGAGAGTACACATTCAGAAGACCAACATTTCTAACCTGATAGAATTACATGTGACCGGGAGCAGCTGATCAAGCTGTGATCCACCCTTATGTCCCCTTGTACACACAGCGAGAGATGCGTGAATGAGCTGAAGTTTGTCCAGTGTAGTGACTCAAAAATCGGGTCAGAGACGGCCTCAGTTCACAGAGTGCATGCCCCACCCAAGTTAAAAATAAAACACCTTTGAACTACAGTTTCTGTGTGTTTTGTCAGTAAAGGTGGTGGACTCAGTGGGACTAATCATTACTTTCAATGTGTGCATTTTTCCAGCATCGGTGAAAAGCAAATACTGCTGGATTAAAATGCATTTTTCAATATCAGCGTTCATGTTTCTTTTTCAAACTCTGTCCACTGATCAGGGGTTCTTAGTGGAAACTTCGGACCCAGAGACCTTGGTTTAAATTGGTTTCTGTATTTGCTGTCGCTGAGGTCAAGAACAACCATAAAATCAGGTCAGTGAAATTTTTTTCCAACTATTATCAATGCCAACAGTTTAGACCTTGGGTTTTTGCAAAGCTATGCTTCTCCTCAAAACCAAAGCACATATCTCTCTTCTGAAGCAAAACAAAATGTTGCAAAACACAGTCGATATTGTAGATTTTTATATCTAAATGCAGCATGAAGCACAGAGCTGATTAAAAAATCCTGTCTGATAAATGTGATTATGTGAGGGCAGAGATCAGAGAGGGATCAGTGGGGATGAGGGATGATTTTAGGAGTCAAGTATCATCCAAAAAAAGCAGCCTATACTGAAACAGAATGTGTTTGTGTCTTGGAAAAAGTATTTATGATTCTTTTTGAAAGTGACCTGCATTTATAGGTCAGTGCAGCAGAGGAGTGTGACAGGGCGACAGACTGAGTTTAGTTTGAGTTTCAGTGACAAACAGCAGCTCATGCAGCTCCAGGCACAATCCCAGAGGGCAGACAGAGAAAAGCTCTGTAAGTACGAGTGTGTGACACCAAATTCTGACATATATCTCTATATACCCACATTATTTAGTGCCAGGCTTGCATTTTTCCAACCTCTTTATTTTGATGTGACATCCATTATCCGTGTGTTTTTTCATCAGCTGTCAGCGTGAGGTTAGTTTTGAATGGCAGCCTGCAGGAGAGGACCTGAGGGCGACAGGTTAGATCTCAGAATAACTCTGAAGGTTGTAATGTAATGTTTTATTCAGATGTTTTCACACTGTGTGCTGTTCTGTTAGCACGTGTGAATGTTGTGCACAGTGTGGGCATGATGTGCCTTAATTCAGATTTAAAGGTGTCATTTAAAGGGCAGCATGCTTAAAGAAATCCTTAACAGAACGGTCGTCACCTGCTGTTAACCGCTGAAACACAAGTGGATGAGTTTAGGGCCACTCTACACCCAAGATTAGCGTGCTGATGAGGGTTAGCAGTTAAGATTTAACATGCTTATGCTAATGTTTGTATGTTTACAATCCAAAAACTGTATTGTAGCATGCTTGCTCCTGCTAAATAGCTTAAAAAACATCTACTGATTTCAGTATATTTAATTGTGCACACATTTGATCAAAACCAAAACACTTCAGAAGGCACTGTGAGGAGTTTTAACTGATTTTGAAATAGAGTCACTCTTATGCCTTTTGCATGACCTTCATAAAATTAGATCAGTGAAAAGGCTGATTATTTCTTTGTACTGAATGTTGGTGCCTGTTTTCAGGTTGGAGTGGTTATTCAGCACTCACTTGAAGTGTCGACGTTTAGAACTCTGCTGGTAAAGTTTGTCAGTGAGAGAATAGTCACCAAGCAGGAGTTTTAAAAATGATTTTGTTGATCTTCTTTTCACATAATGTTTTGCACTCTGGGCTGATGCTGGAGTAGGATTAGTAAAAAATACTTGTGTTTTCTGTTGAAGTATTGCTTTAGACGGAGAAACTCTACAACCAGGGCGTTGTATAGTTAGTCAGACATGTCAACGTCAAACCGGTATGTCCATTTATTAGCTTCCACAACAAATCCAGGCTGGTGCTCATGGGGAAATGCAGTCTACATCCCAGAAAAATAGTTGCCACTAGAATCAATACCATAAGGAAACTCCTCACTGTGCCTTTAAAATGTCACATCATGATATGAGAACATTCTTAATTTTTTTTACATTTAATTTTGGACATAATTGTTGGACAAAAAGATCTAACACATCTTTGCAAAAATTAACATTTTAGTTGTTTGATGAACTCTTCACAGGGTTTTCTGAAACTCTAATTTTACATAATGAGTCTGTCAACCCTTATTAACTTTGCTGTCAGTGTGGTGTCCCCTTTTTAGTGGTCTGCATTACAATTTCACACAAATTTAGGAGAATTAAATGTTCTGGTCTCTGTTAATCTGAGTTCAATTGTCCATTAGCATTTCAGTGTGAATGAAGAGGTTGATTGTGCTGATGTTGAATGGATGGAGACGGTGACAACTCCTCCTGAAAGATCCGGGTGTGAAAGCACCCTGAGATTTTCTAAGTTGTGGCTGTTGAAATGTGGTTCTCTTCTCTTGTTCTTGAGGTACTTTTGACAAGTTTCATAATCAGCCAAAACCCCAAAATGCTCAGTTTTATTTCTATAAGCTGTATTTTTCTATGCATTGTAGTTTCTCTTCTTATAAAGTCCTTTGTGATGTTTTGCTCCTGACAGTTGTTATGAAAATAGCTCTATACTTTTCAAAGGTGGCTGAAAGGTCTACTTCAGCCTCTGTCCTTTTATTTCTTGCAAGTTGTACTGTTGGGCATTTTCACCTTTAACGGACAGGACAGCCAAAGAGATGTAGGAAATGTGGCGAGCAGAGAGCGGGGGAAGACATGCAGTAAATGACGGGGGCCAGGACCACCACTGTAAATATACAATCTTTTTAAAATCACACTACAGAAAAATGTCTTCCTGCTGCTCTAAAGTGGTCACGCCCACTGTTGGTGATTTATTCCCGCTGGCTTTAAGCCCAGAATAAGAAGTTGTTAACATCCCATCATGCCGTTCTTTAATGAAGAACACTGTTTTTAACGCAGCTGAGGCTCTTCATGCTGATGATGACTCTTAAAAGGACACATAGATAAGAGAGACTTTGCCTCCTGGTTAGAAAAGCTTGTTTTCCTTTAAATAAAGGCGCCACAGCGTGTGGAATCACCCTCAACATACTTCTGCTTTTTCAACTGTTTGCTCTGATGGTTCATTTTTCATGATTGCTGATTGCTGATGATTTCTGCGTTATAACTGTGAGTGCTTTCATCTGAAACCCACTCAAACTGTTTTAGGGAAAGATTTCAATATCAAGATGAAAACATAGTTATCTGATATCTTGGAGAGGCAGAGCAGAAGATAAATATTTAGACACTAAAATAAAGCTCTCACTTACAGACAACAGTTAAGCGTGCATTTGTTGTGGAAGCAAATGATTAAATACATATCTTTTAAAACTACTTTTCTTTGTTCAGACAACTTTTCACAGGATGCAGAGTGATGAGGTCATGTATTGATGTGCAGCTAGGTCAAATAATGCTCTGTAATACAACAAGACTAAAATTCATAAACTCTGGTTAGTTAGCTTACAAAAGGTGAGCAGACTTACTGGTTTATTGTTACCCATCACAGCCCCGGTGTCATGATGTGTGTTCCTGTGCCGCATAAGGAAGTAATACTTCTTATCACTGATAATCTCATTTTACAATGTAGTTCATAAAGAGGATCAATATGTCAGTAAGACTAATTCAATATCATTTAAAAACTCCTCACAGTACCTTTAATGACTTATATGTGGCAACAATCTTCCTTACTAAGAACAATAAAGAGCCATCTATCCATCTATCCAAAAAAGTGTAACTAAAAATGATATCACTGATGATAAGTGACAATGAGATCCACTTATGAACTGTACCCGAATTAGAAAATATCTTTCTTAAGTCACATCTACACACGCACATGCAAAACTACATGCAAACACACACTCACATAAATAACATTTATCATCATCATCATGAGGTGGTGCGTGTTTTCTCACCATCAATGGTATCACACTCTGCTGTTGCATTTCTTTTCACATGCTCCGTTTCAGGATTAGAAACTTTTCCACTTGGTAATTATTGTACATGTGTAAGATCTGCACCACTAGAGTCATTCTCTGAGTTTTAATAATCACATATGTTATCATTCATTTATGATTATGTGTATTCTCTATCATTTATTTTTCTATTGTTGTCTCCTTTCTTACTTTACTGTTTGAAACTTTTCATTTTTTTCCTCACTCTGGGAGAGATCCTCATACACTTCCTCTTTGTTTCCATACCTCTCCTGCACATGTTACAACATTTCTTGTTATTTGTAGTTTCTTCTGTTGTAGTGTGTACAAATAAAAAGCAGGGTTATGTGAACTATGCATAATGATATTATCAAACATGAAAATAACATTAGCAGGAGAAACCAATGAAAACAAGATTAGAAACAATAACAACAACCATATTTCCATACAGCACCCTTCATGCAAAGATGCAGCTCAAAGTAGTTGACAAAACAAGTTGAGTTAGAGATCAGAATTCAGTCTTATGAAATTGTACCATAATATGATGCAGTATTTGTCACATGTTGGAGATTGGTGCAAATATTTGCAAGTGTTTCAGGTGCTTGAGTGCATCATCACACATTACAAAGTTGTATTCTGTTAAAGTTTGAGTTCACTCAAAATAAGTGGTGAAAAAGTCTGATCTTCAAGGTTTGATTCACCTGATAGAAACACAAAGATGTATCCCTGTCAGTCCATGTGAATAGAATTTTAAAGTTGATAGAGACAGGTATCATAGACACACACAGTAGATGTGTTTCCTTCATCCTGGTTCAGTTCTGCAGTCTGTCTCTTCACTGGAGAGCTTTACATATCAGAGGAGTCCCTCGCGGCCTTAAAACCACAGGACTTCTCCTTCTCCATGCACTCCGACTTCCTCTCTGAACAGCTGGCTCTCTGGCTGAGAGCCGTCGAGCTGGAGAGGGGCTGAGCCGTGTTTCCTCCTGGCAGTGATAGAGCTGCTCTCCAGAATGCTTTCCCCCGGTGCAGGATGCTTCTCGCTGTGTTTGGCAACCTGGGAGGTGGGCATCACATCTGGTCCTGTGCTGTGCAGAGGCAGTCAGAGAGAAGTAAATTCTCTTAATGACCACAGGCTGGCCGTCCGCCCGCTCTGCTGCAGCCGGGTGTAAAGCTTGACTCCTGCTCTGGTGGAGAGGGAAATCTAAAGATGGAGAAGTTGTCTGAAACCTTGAAAACATTTCAGGGGTTTAAACTTGCAGACTGAATGAGAATGAGGAAAGCTGGTAACAGAACATGTAGCTGCATGATTCTCTGCATTGTCTGACAGTTCACTTTACTAGTTCTGTTGTCCAAGGTCACACAGTTAGCTCTGAAAGCTGCTGTGTCCAGATGTGCAGTCAGTTGGTCAGATGGATGATGGATACTAAAAGTCAACCGTGGATTCATTAATGACTGATTCAGACACAAACTTTCAGATGCTTCACTAAAAAAAAATTATGTTTTCTTTCAACCTTTCCAAAGAGTGAGTTTATACTACAGTACATCTATATTCCTGTTTTCACATGTGTGCCTGTCTGTTTAAAATGTGGTGCACCTTCTTGATTACAAAGAAGCATATATGGCCTGAATTGTTTCTACACTTTAAGTGCATGTACTTAAACTTTTTTGTTAGATTGGGAAAGTTTCAAGTCCCTTCAGACAGCTTTTTCCAAATATGAAAGGTGCATCAGCTTCATTTCTCAAGACCTGAGGTTGTGCTTGTTTCTTACACCTTTGAGTAGTTCCTGCAAATCATATTTTACAAAGGGTTACATGATGAATGTGAACTTGTTTAGATGCTTAAACATATTAAGTTTCACCAGAGAGCATGTTGTGTGATATGTGAAAGGTATGAATCTGTTAAAGAATAGGGTTGGATGATGTTTAAGTTTCAGATGTGGTCGATGACGGAGCAGAACAGACAGTAGAAAGGTTGAGAAGCTGGACCCAGGACTGTGCTCTGTATAAATGATAAGGTTTATAATCAAACCGCCTAAAGGCAGCTCTCCTTACTGTGCAGAAACTGTTTCCGCATGACCAAAATGAACAAAGCGCTGTGTGTTTGTGAGGCTTTGGTCTGACAGCTCTGATAATTCCCTCCCTAATCTGACAGAATGTGACAGCAGAAGTGTAAAAGCTGTTGAAGAAGACCTTTAGCTTTAACTTTTAGACTTTTCCCTTCTCGGGTTGACCTTGAGGACTCCTCCCTCTGCTGTCTTTTTGCAGAACACTGAGCAGTGAAGGGACAGACAGGGTGCATGCTAAGTGGAGGTGGTGGCTCCTGTCATGGCCGACCTGGGTGCTATCAGGAACGGATCAGTCGGCTGTGTCTGGATGACAGGACTCTGCCTGTGTGTCTGTCACTGCTGAGCGTCCCCAGGCGTCCTGCAGCCACTGCGTCATGGCAGCTGGCTCAGCATGACAAGAGGAAAACTAGAGGAAGAGAGCAGTCAGCAACTTGAACCACTTCCTGGGGTGCTGCTATCGCTGTCTTTCACTGATAAAACTTGCCTCCGAAGTGATAAAAGTTTATCAAAACAATAAGAAGGAATCAGGATTCTTCATCTCTGCTGTGAGTTACATAAATGGATTAAATTACTTTGAAACAGATCTGTTATTTGTCTGGCAAATCCCTAAACCAGCTGTAGTAGCTGTAGTACTGCCTCCTCAAGTGTTTAAGGAATCCCCATCAGAGCCTGTGTTGAAATGTATATTTTTACAGCATTGTATTCTACAGCATATTAAGAAAATGATTATCCATTCCCTGCTTGATTACCCATCATTCAGGGGCGTGGCTGGCTTGACAAATATGGCCATGTTGCACCTGTTTACCTGGCTGCTATGGGTTCAGCTTCACCTTCTTGCCTGCCTAGCTTAGACAGAAGTTAGGTTAAGTCAGCATTTCCAATATGGCGACTACCATCTTTCAGGCTTTATCATGCCCCTTTAGAAACCAAAGGGTGACACTCCTGAGTTTACAGGAAGTCCATGTTTTCTACGTACAGTCTTTGGTGAAAACTCTAAAACTCAACCTGCGAGGAGGTCAAGACATGATGACAATAAGAGGCCATCATGAATCATGACCAAAGTTAAAGATTAAATTGATCAAGAGATGACACTTAATCATCGCCAACAACTGAGGTCAACATTGGCAGCCCCATCAGCTGCTGCCAGTTGTTGTAGTTTATCTTTGTTCAAAGTCACTTTTCAAGTCTTGGTCATTTTGATTCCTCTCATAAATCACCCTTTCTTTTGTCCAAATAAATCACTTTATTAATTTAACACAGTTTTGTTTTCTAATCTGAGAGCACACAAATCTGTGAACATCCTGTCACAGGGTTTAATTTCTTCTGATTTATTTGTCTGAGCTTCACCCCCAAGAAGATTCCTGCTGAACACACTTCCAACGCTGAAAATCCAGACCCTTGAGTACAGATTCTATGTTCTTTATATAGAATCGGAAAGACAGTCTATGTGGAGAGCAAAAGCAGGCAGAGCACACACCGCTGCAATTACCTTTAAGCTCCCATCAGCAGCAGGATATCGTGAAGACATATCTTCACGGAAGAGAAGCTAGAAATCTGTTCATCACTAATTTCAACTTGAGACAAAAATCTGCTCAACGCTGTGTTGTAAAAAGCCTCTCAGCGGTTAGCTTTCCTCACTTCTGGGACAATTCAGGAATGATTCATTTGACCTCTGTTCAAAAAATAAACACTTCACGTGTTGTTTTCTTCGCCTCATGAGGACACACCTGACAAAGTTTGCATGAATTAAAAGCCACTCACAAGAAAATAGGTTTCTCTTTGGGGTCCAAACCACTGAAGTGAGTCAGAGTGAAGCGTCTGTGTGTCTGCTGTTGAACTGGGACCTCAGTTCTGAAACAAATTAATTGGTGCTACCCCGGGGAAGTAGTGGACAAAGACATGCTAGCAATCATGGTGCAGACATAAACGCAGCACAGAGAAGGAAGTCTGGGCTGGAAGTCAGACGATGATAGACAATGATCAATAATGGATTCTGAGATTGAGTGAATATTAATGTCACAAAATGAATAAGAAAAACAAGAAAAACAGGTCCAAAAGGAGGTGAACAGCAATAATGAAATAAAGCTAATAGATAACAAAGCTTGTCTTAATGGACCAAACTTCTACTGACAAATGTGACGGTTATATAAACAAAGAACCAGACCAAGGCAGACACAAAGGGCAAAAATAAATCACTACAAAACTGAACATCTATCAAACAGAAAAACACCAACTTAAATAAAGTATCAAGATAAACAATTAAAAAAAAGAGAAGTTTCAATGATGAGAGTACAAAGAGATCAATGTTTGATCTCTCATAATGATGAATCTAACAATTGTTATAACACCAATAGACAGAAAAATGTGTCCTTGCCACTTTGATGATTCAAAGGTGATGTGTGGGCAGCAGCGTGTCCAGAACTTTTTGCCCGGGGTGGCCCAACTGAGGCTCTCACACAGGCAGGGGTGGCCAGTGCTTTTACAAATAAGTAACATTTACCCTTTCTGTCTTCACAACCTACTTTCATTAAAGTATTAAATATTGTTAAATTCCTTTTAACTTAAAAAATAAAAACATGACACATTGGCATAAATCTTCTAAGCTTAATTCTTTAAGGACTTACAAAAGATTTTTTTCAAAGTCACATTTGAGTGCACTAAACAAGAAATCTAGTGTCAGCCTTTTAAGTTATCCCAAATTATAGATTGTAACAGAAACCCGACCTTCTTACAAGGCAAACAGCCAATCATAGTTTAGGATTTTGGGGTGGCCCCTGGGGTGGCCAATTGGATATCAAGGGTTGTCTCCTCTGGACACGCCACTGTGTGTGGGTGAGTTTTTATTTTTTAACAACCAGTCCAGGTTATTTATTCGTCAAAATAAACAAAATATGTTCTTGCTCTGCCATTTTTTTTTTTTATTGTTAAAGGCTGCTCTTTTTGTCATCCAGTCTTTCTGCATGGCTCCAGTGTCAGCAAGGTCTTTTGTTTTGTCCCTCCCTCCGTCTAGACACTGAACATTTCCCAAAACTACTGAATGAGTAACAAACAGTTTGTACAGACCTGTCTCATTTCCAAATGTTAACTGCTCCAAACTTTGATCACTTCCAGCCTTTCGTCTAGTGTCATCGTGGTAATTAAATTTGTAGATCAGAGGAAAATGTCTAGACAACTGTTAGATAAGAAGTTCTGATACCTTGTTTAATATTTGTGATTTTGTAAGGATGACTGATGCTGACATTTAGCTATGAATCGTCCACTTGTTTCAAGGATATTAACATTTTCAGTTTTGATGAAGACATCTTAATTTTGAATGAAATGTCACGATAAGATAAAACTTAATTGAATGCCCAAAGAGTCAAGAGCTTAACATAATCAAATCACTGTTTTGGTTTCCTAAAAGCTAAGACACTTCCATCACTCTAAACTTTACTTTTAAACACTAACTTTTATTTGATGGTATGCTAACATACTACACAAAGATTAGATCTACACATGCTGCACATCAGCACAATAGTTGTTTTATGTGAGTAAGCTAGTGTAAGGATGTTAGCACGTAGCCAGAATCAATAAATCATCAATGCAACGCCTGACAGAGCTGCTGGCGTGGCCGCTGACTCCTGCTCTGTTCCATTTAACAGGATGTAGATCATCATGAGTTACAGATTCTGCATCAAAATGCAAAGTCTGTAGATGCAGGACTTTTTTGAATTGGTAGTGCTGTGGTCTCTGTTTGTAGTCTGAATATTACCCACTATAGGCTGCATGCAGGAAAACAGTCTGTGGGGAGCAGATGGAGTGGAATAGGTGATGCCATAAAATAATCCAGGAACACATCATCTGTAATCTAATGATGATTTAGCTTTAATTAATGTTTATACATAGAAATCTGAATGCAAGTGCTGCCAACTATTTCCACTCTTGCATGTCATGTAATGCTGTTTCCAACTTCATTCTTGCCTCTTAAACCGCCTGTCGGACTGTAAACAAAGGCAAAGCCTGGAAAAAGAAGCCTCGGCCTGGAGTCCTTTGACGCTGGTTGTTTTTTAACAAGAAAAAAGCACAAAGTTGGCCACAGCTCCCAGAAGCTTTGATGACGATGAACAAAAGACATCTAAGAATGGAAAGTAGATGATGTGCAGGCGTCATCTTGGTTGTGGCAGATATTTCATCTTTCTGTTCAGAGCTTTTGTACACAGCTGTGAAAGTAGAAATAAAAAGAAAAAACATTTGACGTATTAATCTATAACAGAAGAAATCACAATACAGAGGGAGAAAATGTTCATTTGCTCCAGTTTATCCAAAGAGCATGTTTTGTATTAGTATAATTAAATTCCTTCTTATTTACATTTAGCTTACTGCATCTCTCTGACAGGTCCATTTAGTACTCAAGACAGCTTCTTTCTGTGAGAGAAAATCCATTTTCTAACTGCTTCTGTGCTGCCCCCGCCACACAGAAGAACACTGATTATTCTGCAGAGAGAGTGAGAGAGAGAGCAGGCAGGGGAATGCAGGATGAGGACCTACAACTAGCGCAGGGTGCAGCTCCAGCAGTGGCCTCCATCAGTCATCAGGAGCTGTGGAATGGATGCAGCACACAGGTTGCACTGCTGGCAACATGATGAAGGAGCCGGCGGCGTGATTACGCCGTCCGCCTTATGAATGGAATAATAGAGAGAGGCAGAGTGCGGTGCTAAATCGTCCTGATGGAGGCGAGACTAGAGTGTGCGGTGGGGAGGAGTTCTGGGCCCTCCCATGTGACCGAGAGAAGATAAAGGACTGACAATAGATAATTAAGGAACTGCCAGGACCTCTTTCCTCCTCACACGGCTGTTTTATTAAAGGAGGCTCAGTAAGAAGGAATATTAATAAAAACGACCAGCCTGGGTGACTCAGGGATGAATATAAATTGGGGCCGGTGGGGGAGGAATGCTTAAGGGAGCGTTTATCAGGAGTGTAGGAGAGGGGTGGGCTTGTGATCAGGGCTGCAATGAAGCTGCAGCTCTATGTATCTCCTGTGAATAACCAAACACATGTCATCAGCAACAAAGTGCTTTAATGGTCTTTTATGTACACGTTTATACTGCTGTGCATAAACGTATGTACATGCTACGGTTCTCTACATTTACTGCTCCCTTTTCCTTTTCATTTCCAACATATTAGAGAAAACTATCAGGCTCCTTCTTTGCTGTATTAGATCTATAGATCATATAAGAAAAAAACATGATGTGGTTTATTATCATATCATCTCCACTTTCTTTCTGTTTCTGTCAGGGTAAAGATGACCAGCTCTTACACTAAGATGTCAGTTTTAATCTGACTTGGATTTCAGTTAACTTTCAGTAGTAACCATGTAAACAGCAGTGTCCAAACGTTGTTGTTAGTGAGCATTTGTGTGCGCCAATGCTAAAACAAAATGGCTATATAAGCTTTTAAAAATCTGAAATACAGCTTGCAAGTCTCGGCTAAGAGAAGAGAAGTGGTTGTGTAGACGAGACTTGATGATAATACAGCGTTTTACAATGATCTAAGAGGGCAGAACGACATCAGCAGCAACCATCTACACATAACTTAAGATGAGCGGTATGAGGAGGTTCATATTTAACATGAGATGTTGCACCTCACTCCTCTCTCTCTCTCTGATCACCTGCTGAACATGTGCTTGGAAGGAAATAACATCTTAATGCAGGTTTGTGCAACCTTTGTCAGCTCTGTCCTCATGAGGAGAGGAGAACGACTTTAAAATGCTTGTTTGTTGACTGGAGGTCAGATCGGTCGTTGATGATGTATCCCAGTGAGGGAGACCTCAACACTGAGCAGATTTGTTGCCTGAGTTTACATTTTTAATCTACAATGGACTGTTAGCCTCTCTTGCATGCAGATATCTGTTTATAAAGATGTATAAATTGTCATTAGATTACCACAGATGGGCTGGGAGATGTTGATTGCAGCTGATTGTGCTCTGCCTGCCTTCCTTGCTGCAAACACCAATAACACTTTGATTTGAGAAAATGCCTCAGAAGCTTTGAGGAATCCCAACAATTTCAACTGAAATTCACTTTTAGATTTTAATATATGTCAGGAGGTGTTGTTTTAATGGTGGCAGACATTTTTCTTTCAGCCTTCAGGCAGTCTTAAGTTGAATCATGTTCATGCCAATCACAATCAGTCCACAATGTCACAGCCTTTTGTCGTCAAAGAGAATAGAAACCATTTAATACATTTCACACAAACTGACTTCATGCCAAGTTACTCCAACCCATGCTGCTCTGGTTTCCTGCCTTTTCTTCTGGTCACAGATCTTTATGTCTCACCGCGGTATTTTCTTTCTTTTCTAATTAATAATGATATTTTATAATACATGTCTTACTCGAAGATAAATATACCCAGAGAGACAGCAGAGTCTTGACCTTGTTCTTGTAGCATCTCTTGTAGAATAATAACTGGCAACAGGCTCCCAGAGAAAACTTGCGGGCATGTGGTTGTCTGTGTACCAGCATGAACGCAGTAACAAAGGGTTGTTCTAATGAGGAAAAGAGGCGACATTGAGCTTGTTTTTCATGTTCTAGTTTTATTGTTGGGTAAAATGACAAGCGTGTTTTCTCTATATAAATAACAACCACATGAAGGAACATACAAGACATGGCTATAATGGAGGTGAAAGCTGTGTTGTGATCACAATGTGCTTGTGTACAAGATGTAGATGATGACAGCTGTGTGTTTTCATTTCCTTAAAAGGAGGGTGAGTATTTGCTCGGAAAAAAATAAAAGACAGAAACCTGCGTTAACCTGTACATCGATGGGAAAGTAAAAAGGGTCACAGTCAGCCGCTATGTACAGAACATAAAGAGAAAGAAAGGTCAGAGGTCATCATCAGCAGTACAGTCGGGTTTTTAAAGGTTGAGAAACAACATGAGAAAGGATCAAATCAAACGAAACTCAAAACATTCACTGGAAAGATTTTACAGGAAAGACAGAGTGACTTTATAGAATCTGTACACGTCAAAAGTCAGTACTAAATTTGCGATACAGTTGCCCATTGTGATTCACAGAGTCATAGAGTGCCAGGGTGAAAATGCATAGAAATGTGTCCAGCTAAGGAACAGTTTCGTTGACTTGTCAGCCCGCTATCTACGACAGGAGCGTTCAGACAGAGCTGTTTCTCAAACACGAAGACCCTCTACACAAAGCAGCTAACCTCACTCCCCAGTGTGCTAGCTCATCATTACTTCAAGTTAAAACATCCACTTAAAACCATGCTGTCGAATGGAGCAGCGTGACCCCGACAGCTCATCCTAATTTACTCTGTTTGTCTTTTTTGATTCTTTTGGTCCTGGGCTATACAAGTCATTATCTCTCTCACACAAGTGTTTTATTGACTCCACTACTAAGGAAAAAATTGAAATACTTAAGATTTCACAAAGTGTAGTGTATAAAGCTGGTACAATTCAACTAACAACGCCACTGACTCTCTGCTTTGGACTAAAAAGGAAAATATATATTTATATATTTCAAAACCTTCCAACGCTGGTTAAATTTGATCAGAGGTTACAGATCGCACAACCATAATGAACCGCTCAATCTCTCAGCCTCCACTTCAAACAGGATGAGATCACAGCAAGGGCTCGTTTTAATTAGACTGAGGCGGCTGCATTCGAAGAAAAGACGGACGAGAGAGAGGGAGAATTGTGAGGAACTGCGTTCACCACGAATGGAGGGGTCAAAGGGAAAGGTGTAGTCTGCAGTCACACAGGGAATAATTACACTAATTCCTCTGATGGAGGGAATTTTCCTTGAAGGCACAGGAAAAGGTTTGGGATGGAAAACTTAAAATTACAATCTTGACATATACAGTATATATAATAGTTTCTGCCAATTACTTTAAATATTGGTCTTACTCAGAGATTATCTACAGCATTCCCACACACTGAAAACAATCATTTTTGAATAATAATGCAAGGTTGCACATGTTTACAATTTTGCACCAATTTTCCTGAATAAAGAGAACCAGCAGGCAACTTAATGTTGACTTTAACGTGAATCCACCTGTGGAAAAAAAAACATATTTAAACTTGGCTTTAAGACAATCAATTAACAACCAATCAATTACACCTTTGCTTGTTTCTTTTTTTTTTTTTTTCAATGACAGTCCCTCATAAAAATTTGTTAGTATTCACAATTGCACTCCCATGAAATTAAAGAATCTGCAACAGAATTCAGTGCAGCAGTACCTTTGAGGAAAACAAGCTCATTGGGTCTTTACGATACAACCTAAGACTCCCCAACCCACACCACCACGTTGCCTTTGAGGACGTCTGTGATCTCACAGTTGAGCTTGTTGAGCCGCCCGTCCAGAATGAAGAGGGACTCTCTGGACGGAGTCATGAGGTACTGTCCAAACAACCCGCTGCCCGTCATCACCCTGTTCCTGCTGCTCCACGGCCACTCGAAGGACCTGGTGGCCTCCTTCAGGCTCTTGATCATCTTGACTTTCCCGGAGCTCAGCTCCACAAACAGAGCGTCAGTTTGGCGGCCGGAGCTGCCGAACACGTTGTACTGGTGGACCTCGGTGAAGGAGCGTTGAAAGGCCAGATCAGACAGATGGAGGTTGGTGTGAATGTCAAAGGGTTCCTGGACTTCTCCGCGCTCTGAGATCTTTTGGATCCTCATCAAGCCGTCGCCGTCGTCCACAGTTACCAAGTAATGGCCGTCTGGTGAAACAAAGGGGGTGCCGGTGACGTCACGGTTCAGGCCAATCACGCTATCTGTCACACTGTCCAGAATGAGTTGTGGCTGTGTGGCTCCGGTGGAGTCGGCCCTGCAGTTGACAAAGTAGTAGCCTCCCAGATGTGTGTATGCTACAGACTTGGGGATGCAGTTATATTCCCATAGACTGATGTTTTTCACATATGACGTTGTCTCCAGGTCGATCTTGTGGAGAACAGGCTCATTTCGGTGAAGGATGAGGCCAAATCTGGAGACAATTTGAAGAGAAAAACAAAGACAAAATTGAATCAATAACACAAGTTGTCATCTGATTTATACCCTAAATTATAAATGATATTTGGCAATGCTTGTTGGTCCAACCACCCTTTTGGTCTGAATGAAATATCTAATCAACTGTTAGATGGGCTGTCATCAAATTTTGGGGGGACATTCACAGTTAAAGTTAATGAAGAATGATTAGTCTGATAATGCCCAAATCGATCTTGCACCTAAATAGTCAGATTTGTATTCATCCATAGAAATATACCATGCGAAAACTGTACTGTAATATACAATATACGTTTTATAATGTAATATATGACTCCTGATGACCCAGGAACAATTGACACACTTTTTAACTGTATTTTAGATATTAAGTCATGGATGGCAGAGAACTTTTTACAGCTCAACCAGGACAAAACTCAGGTTCTAGTCATTGGTACTGGACCTCAGAGAGAGAAACTGAACACCAAACTCCAAGCACTGGCTCTTAAACCATGTGAGCAGGTAAAGAACCTGGGTGTGATCTTTGACTCGCACCTCAGTTTTGAGCCACGCATTAGAGAAATAACAAAAAAGGCTTTTTATCACCTAAAAAACATTTCCAAAGTGCGTCAGTTTCTCTCTCAAGCCAATGCAGAGACACTAGTTCATGCTTTTGTAACCTGTAGAATTGATTATTGTAATGCTCTTCTTTCTGGTCTCCCCAAAAATAACATTTCTCAGCTTCAGCTGCTCCAGAACTCAGCAGCTAGAATGCTGACAAAGACCAGAAAGAGGGCCCACATCACACCAATTTTAAAGTCTCTGCATTGGCTTCCAGTATCTTTCAGAATAGATTTTAAGATTGTTTTATTGGTTTTTAAATCTCTTAATGGTCTTGGCCCTTCTTATTTATCAGATTTGCTTTTATCATATGAGCCAGTGAGAGCCCTCAGGTCTTCAGGTAGCGGACTTTTAATAGTACCAAACATAAAAACTAAGACCTACGGTGAGGCAGCTTTTTATCATCACGACCCACGCCTGTGGAACACCCTGCCTGAGGACCTGAGGGCTGCCCAGAGCATAAATATTTTTAAAGGCAAACTCCTACCTTTTCAGTCTTGCTTTTAGCTAAGTTTTATTTTTAATCTTAGCAGTTTTATCTATTTATTTATCATCTATTTCAAATTTTGTCACTTTTATTCTACTTTATTTATTTATTTATTTACTCATTTATTTATTTTAAGTCTCACATCTTATTTTATTTTAATGGTTTAATATTTTAGTCTTTTATTATCTTAGAAATGTATTTTACTTTGGTGATTTTAATTTCCTCGTTTCCTCAGTTCGTTCAGCAAATTATTTAGATTTTTTATTTATTTATTTTATTTTTATTGTTTTCAATACTATTGTTGCATATTGTGTTGTTAACCTTAGGATTGTGGGGTGGGTTTGGGGTCGGGCTGGGGCTGGGATCTTTTTTTTAATTTATTCTATTTTAAGTTGTTTTTCTTGTACAGCACTTTGTGTTAGAATGTCATTGTATGAAAAGCGCTTTATAAATAAAGTCTGATTGATTGATTGATTGATTGATTGATTGATTGATATATAATATAATGTAACTGGTTTGATTAGTTGGTACATTATTTTCTTTGAGCAACACAGTGATGATACATTTTGATGGCTTAGGCTCACATTTTGGGTTTTTGGTGAAATGGCTGAACAAATGTTTGAGGGACTGCTATGACTTCTGGTAATGTTCCCAATATGATCAATGGATTACAAACTGGTAATTCCTTAACTAAGCTGGCACCACCATTGTTTTTTTGTTTTTTTTACTTCGTCTAAAACTTGGGTTTCAGCCGAAGTCCTGCAAAAGGCTTCATCCTGTCAGCCAAAGATGCTCTACCTAGCGTGTTGCTATGCTCTACTAACATTAGCTTAACGTCACCACGGGCATTGTTGTTGTGGAAATGATCGTATGCAGATACTCCCAAACCCAGAGAAACTAACTTAACTACTGCAACAACAAAGAAGACTAGAACTGACAGCCAAAGTTACAAATCAGTAGAGATGCACCAAACGGATCCTGGTATCAAATAGCAGTTTGATAATGACTCAAAAAGCTAGATTGGGTATCGGTGACAAAGGGCCAATCCATGAGCTTGATCTATTCAACTCAGATCTGTGCTATTCTGTGTTTACAGCAGCCATGTGCATATACAATGCCTTTAGTGCATCAGTAGGTTTGTGCGTTTTGCCCGATGGAGAACTAATGTAGCATGTTTGTAACAATTCGGAAGTATTTCATGCTTTTTACACCAAAATCTCCATCAGCAACCTGCAGTATGTGCAAAGCTAACATTTTGAGGGTCTGCAGTACCCTTCAACTAGGACTTCAACTAAACACAAACAGATCTAATTCTTCCACATGTCTTATAAGCTGAGTAAAAGTCCTTTTAAACGGGTAATTTATCCAGCTTCATGTCAGAAATGTCTCCTAAACATTTTAAGTAAGTGCTTTGATTTCTTTTGTTTCCTGAAGTCTTTTATTCTCAAGCAGCAAGCGGTAACATTAAAATAAAACTGCACAATGCACATATCAAGACACAGTCAACCTGAAAGAGAAAATGCAAATTGATTTGTTCAGGGTAATTGTAAAAAAAATGTTGGACTGGCATAATGTTACAGATATGTTCAGGAGAAAAAAAAAATGTTGCTCAGAGGTCCATTTAACATTTCAACAGCCAAATTCTGCTCCCTAACAATCTCTGTCTCTGAAATAAAGGGTCATCTATGCATTTGTCTTTAATGCCGTTTCATATGTGAACCATGGATTGTGCTGAAAAAGCTTTATTTTAAGAACCTTAAGAATCTGTTAATGGGCCATTACATTTTAACAGCCGAACAGGGTAGAGGGGGAATATGCACAGAGCTAACGGGCCTCAATTAATTGTGAGTAACAGCTGATCGATGCTGACAGCCACTTAAATCTTGCTGCCATTTATCATCTTTTATGCCATTTAAACACCGAGCTGTCTGCACCTGTTAACAGAAAAACTGCTGTTTAAAAGCCATATAGGACATTATCATCCCTGTGGAGGAAATTATTGATCCACAGACCGTTGTGTCCACCGGGTCCGGACAGAAATTAAGAGAGTGTAATGTTAAATATCTTTTATATCAGGAAATGTTGGGCACACTCTGTAAGCATTAAGCCTTAATTGTCACTCAAACTGTTCGCCAATGACTTATCTTAGAGACAGATTGGTTGGCTGTCATTGGACGTTTGGTAAATTGGATGGATTCTGTGGTGCGTCAAAATTTGGCTGGATGTCTTGCAATTTAAGAAGTTCTGTGATGGTTCTTTTCTTTTTTTTTAATAATACTGATGTAGTACTTTTTATTTTGTCAACTGAGAGTGTTGTGGCTGAAAACAAACATTGCCGTGAATTTCGCTCTCCCAGCCACATTTGGCTCCACATATTTTCTTCCTCTCTAGTTTTCTGTTTCACAATGACTCGACGTGTCAACACACAAGACTGATAAAGACTTGCTTTCTTTAGATTGAGTGCAAAGTGTGAGATAAAGAAAGAAGTGTGTCTTCCAAGTTAACGCATGTCAAAGATAACACTTTAACATTTAAAGAAGGGAAATCTGAGCTTTATCCACCAATCTGAAAACCTGAACTACATCTGAGCTATTGTTTAAATTATATTGTTGACCTGACAGTTCTTGATTCTGTTCTGGGGAACACTGCATACAGTATGTGTATGAGCTTACAGGTACTATTAAAGTAAAATGTAACGTAGCATCATAAAAGGGACATATTGTATCTAACAATGTTAAAATTGGCCATTAACTGAGTTTCTTTGGGCACTTCAATTTTTTAATATGTCTACCAACACTTTGTCTGCTCCTCCCAAACCAAAAACCTATTGCTTTATTGCACTTAAGTTTTAAAGAAGGTCATGATATATTTTAGTAAGTGCTTTGATTTATTTTGTTTCTTAAAGTCTTTGTTCTCAAGCAGCAAGTGGTGACATTAAAATAAAGCTGCACAATGCACATATCAACCCTGAAAGAGAAAATGCAAATTGATTTGTTCAGAGTAATTATGAAGTTCATGATATATTGTAGATCTTTCCTGGGTAATACAGGAGTGTGATCTTTCACATGCAGTTAATAAAACATCACTTGTTTGGTGACGAATGTAAGTAAATATAATGTAGAGTTAGACGGTGGTTATGTGAATTAGAATCCCAACAGGTTGAGAAAAGACACACACACAACATGGAAGGGTTTTATCCACCCTGAAGGGATTCTTTTTCACATCACCACTATGTAATTATATGTTAACCTGCTTATTACTAGTCTAAAGTGGAAAACTTTTTCTGTTTGCATTCTTAGCATATGCAGAAAATAACACCAGCACCAGTATAAGACATCGTTCCCCATAACTTTTAATATGTTCCCGTTTACATTTGAGGAGTTCATTCTCAAAAACAGATATCTGTTTTTATAAATTTTCAAGAAACTAATTATAGATTTTTAATAAAGTTACATTTTTAAGATACCTGTGATTAGTAATGTCATTTTGAGTTTGTCAAAGCAACCCAACTCCAATTGATTGATAATACCTAAAGCTAGTAATAGAAAAAAAATGTTTTTCAAAACCTTTTTAAAAATTGTTAAAAGTGAGTTATCTGTTTTTGCAAATTAACTCTTCATTTCACTCCACCAGTTCTGTAACTCTGCCAAAACTCATACTGTGTTGTGGTTTGTATTTGCTTTGAGTCAACATCCTTCAATTTGGTTGACGTCTCTTTCCCTCAGTTACTTGTGTGTTTTAGCATCTGTCACTAATTTCTGTGCTGTTTTAACACTCCTTGTCTTCCTTTCTCTGCTGTTGAATACTCAATCATTAAGCTCTAATTAATTGAGACTAATGTTTAATATATCTTTCATATTGGAAAGGGACGTTTTTGTCACATCTTTAGTAGGAAGATGTGAAATCATAAACAGCAGACGTGCTGTAACTCTTCTCCACTGATTTATTAGATATGTGTGACGGGTGTGATCAGGTGGTCCCTCATGTTGCCTTTGCAGGTAATTAGTAAGAAAGCCAGGTAATAAAACATGTAAAGCTATGTGGACGGCATAGTTCCTTGGAATCGCTGCAAAACCAGTCAGTCTGTGTCCTTTAATTCCTTATTAAAGGTGTAAATTTACAGAAGAAAATTATATTGTTTCAAGGAACTCACATTTAATAGATTCCTCAGTTTGTCAGAAGTAAGTGACAGGTAATTTAGCATTTTGAGATTTAGCCATTTGCCTTCCAGGTAAACCAAAGTGAAATATAGTTATCCTGCCTGGATTTCATGTGCAGGATGAATCATGCTACAGCTGAGTCTTGAGACATCAGAGAAGTGAAGGATCACAGATATTTTCCGTCTTCTTCTTTTAACGGCTGTTCAGAGATTTCAAGGTTTTAACTTTTATGTCAAACCTACTAAATGTGCTTCATGTGGCTGAAGATACATTTCTCAGATTACAATCAAAGGAGGCCCTCTGACATTTAACAAAGTGGTTCTTGATCTCAGGCTGTCACACCTGTGTTAAATAATAATGTCTGAGACAGGTATGACTTCAGAGAAAACGTGCCGAGTGATTTAAACCTAAAAAAACCATACAGGGATCCTCATCCACACTGATGATTTACAGACCAATGTCACCGCTGCCTGTCAGACACAGCTCAGATTGTTTTCTTTTGGGTTGTATTCAATATTGTTGCTGTTGTGACAGATCAATGAGTGCTGCTCACACGCTGTGATATATCGGTAACCTGCCCGCGAGCTAAAGGTCAACGGAGCATTTATCCTGCAATCAAAATATTATTTTCACCAACAGGGAGAAATGTTTTCATGTTTGATAAATTAATAATCAAATGTTGTTTGGCCCCGCTCTGATGTGAACACAGCTGGGTTGTTTGGTTGGCAGACCCAGATCGCTCTCAGCCAATATGACAGCTGCTGTTTGTCATTTGTACTGATGATTAATGCATTAAAGATCCTCCCTGCTTCTGCACAGTGGGGTGGTGATCAAATAAAGATGTACTTCACATTCTATCATCTTATCTTCATGTCACTGTCTTCAGTGGAAGGAATGACTGGGTCTCAACCCTCTGCTCTGCGGTTCAGTAAAAGATCCTTAGGGCGAATTCATGAACAGGGAACAGATCATTGAGAGCAGCACAGGAAAAGATATATGACACAGGAATCCCTGTTCAATCTTCCTCCAATGCAAAAACATCGAATCAACATCTTGCTCTGCTTGTTTTGCCAAAAGGCAGTCTGGCAGAGCACTGAGGATGTGGGTAGAAATAACAGCTTATTTTTGCTGACATGTCAATTTACTGACTGCTAGTCGATGGTTTTAATGAATGAAAGCCTCCAGAAGTTCCTGCTTGCCTTGGAGTAGCTGCAGAGGGAATCCCCAGTCATTAAACAATCCCCAGAAGTTGCTGAATGTATGTCTGCTGCTCAACACACTGCTCATGTTGCTAAATTGACTAATCAATGCTGCGCCCCTGCCAGCAGACAAATGGCTGTGTGGGTACTGGATCAAAAAAGGAAGAAACAAATCAGAGCCACGAGGCGGCTGCAGACGATTTTAAACTTTATGGATATTTTTTGATAAAGACAGCAGTCATAAAAAAACAACAAGGCTCTTCATCCAGATATTTTCCTGGCAAATATACAGAGGAGTTCTTCACACTACCGCTACGAGGCTGAATTATGAGCTTGAAACTGAACTACAAGGAGAGCCAACAGCGTCTCAGCGTGATACTTCCATCTGCTCGCAGCGAAATGTACCAAATGAAATGATGAAAAAAGACTCAAGTTTGACAAAAAACAAAACGGAACAAAAACCTGCCGACTGACAAAGGACGAGGTGGACAAAATATGAGATGGTGTTTCTACAGATATCATGTACTCCCCAAAAAAAAACACTTACAAAAACAGGCATCATGCATCTTTAAAGAAAGAAGAATTTAAAAAGATGATAAAAAATGAAACTGTGAAAGTCACACTGATTAGTCTGCTGGGCTTTTCATGTTGGATGCATGACTTTGGACAGTTCTGATCCCCTTCGACTTGGGATGCACCAATCTGATCCTGGTAACAGATAAAGGGCCAATCCATGGCGCAGATCTATTTTACTCAGTTCTATTCTGTGTATACAGCCTTCATGTGCACTTACTACATCATCAGCGTGTTTGCAGGTCTTTGCTAGGCAGGGAGCTAATGTAGCATGCAGGGAGCTACTACAGAGTCTCAGCAGTTTGGAGGTATGTCACTTGTTATCCCAACAACTTCAACGCCAACCTGCAATATGTGCAAAGCTAATATTTTGAGGGGTGACAGTAGTGTAGCCAAGACAACCAATTTAGTGAAGCATCTCAAGGGTCATCACAGTTGCCAAAAAAACAATAAGTTCAACCAAACAAAGGAAGCAGTGAAGGTTGTTAGCTGTATCTCAAAGATGTGAGAAACTTCCCAGGTTCCGTTTACCATCAGGTAGATATTTTCCTGACACCACTCTGTGTGAACGCCACAAGAACATGTGCAAACACTTATTAACAGAATTCAAAGATGTTACAGCGATGAGCTCCACCACATATCTGGAGCTCACTCTGAAGTCTAACAGGACACTGGGTAGAAATGGGTTACACCCAAATGGGTCATCTTTAGGACATAACCGCACCCCATCACCTCCATCATTAAAACAGAAATACACAAATGCACAGACACACAGACACACAAACACTCAAACACACATACATACACAAACATAAAAGGACTCGCTGATCACCGCATAAAACTGGGACCTCCTCTGCCCCACCTACCTGTCTTACATAACAGCGGTTTCATCATCCTCAATCATTATATCATCATTGCGTGCATCACATGAGGGGGGGCTTCCTCCCTTGGGTCTGGTGGCCCCCCCAAAATGTATGCACCTGAAACTGGCCGGGCTCTGCGATTCGCAAGTCCCCTCCCAAGGGTCTGGGGGCTGCCTTTGCAGAGCCGGGCCTGACCAATACCAGTCTGCTGGTACCAACAGCTCCTCCCTCAACCATGCCCTCTCATCATCCGCAGTGGCACACTACAAGCTTGCCAGAGTCCACTTATAAATACCCTGTAATACCCATCAAACTACAACATGCACATCAACACTCATATAACTGCACACACAAATTCATAATCCCCCTTCTAAAACCTCTCTTCTCCTTCTCAAAAGCAAGCATTTTTATTCTTCTAGTCTTTATCTTCTATTTCTATTGTGTTTTTCTACTTTCTCTTTCTTGACAATCCCCACCATAACAGTCTATTCTCTTGTTTTCTCTTGTTTTTTTTTTTTTTTTTTTTTTTTTTGTGTGTGTTTTGTTTTGTGATCATCATTTATAGTCCAACCCTTCTTTTCTAACCTTTTTTTTTCTTTTCTTTTTTTTTTTTCTAGTCTCTTGTTTGTTTTGTTTTTGTATGCTGTGGTCTATACTTGATGGCTTTGTTTGGTTGTTGCTCTCAAGTCCTACGGTTTGCTTTTCTTTTGTGTTCTGTTTGATGTTGAGCACTTTTGTGTCTTTGCACTGTTGCATATATAAAATTAATATAATAAATAAATAAATAAAAAAACAAATGGGTTACACACCACACAGAGATACAAGCTACCAACTTCCACAACAGATCACACACCAGAGACTTGATTTCCACTGCCTAGCCAGCGGCGTATCCCATTCCATAAGCATGCCATTTTTTTTGTGCTATTTTGTGACATAATTGTGATTTGAAGTTTACATTTATTTTCCTTTTCTTTTATCATTTGATGCATTTTTTTTTAAAAGAATTTCAATTGATCACCAATCCGCTGCTTGCAAATAGAGTTTTATAGTTGCATTTTGCAGAACATATTTTGCTCAAATAACTTTCTCTGTAAAAGAAGCAAAATCCTGGAACTCTCTACCCAAACACTTGAAACTCATTACCAACTTCACCACGTTGAAGAGAGCAACCAAATCTTGGTTAATTCAGCAACACACCTGAACTCATGTCTGACTTTTTGCATATTTTGTCATTGACAAATGTGTGTTTTATTGTTTCTAGCTGCACTTTTCATACCTTTTCTTTTCAATTTTAACCAACTGTTATAATATTTTATTCTCTTAAAACCCTTCGAGGAACATGGGTTGCAAATTAGCATTAGCTACAAACACTATGATACTTGCATGGGATAGCTGTATTCAGTTTGTCTGTATACTTTATCCGTCCCAAACAAATTATCTATAAATAAATAGAGTCAAACTATTATTCTAGTTCATTTTTGGAGATTTACAATTAATCTGATGGAACACATTTATAATCGTATTAATGAATAAGGATTTAATCTGTTTAAATATGTGTATTTATTAATTTTATTTGGGTTTACAAAGTTAGAAAAGCAAGACTTTTATTTTTTAAAGTTGTAAACTGAACATTTTGGGAGTTTTGGATTGTTGACTGTAAAAAACAAATTTTTTTAAGTTTTATGTTTTAACTCTTGAACTTTTGACTTGTTATTTTAACTTTTCTCTCACAGTATATGAACTAAAAAAACAAGTCAAGTCAAAATTATATAACACACATTTAAAAAAGCAAAAGCTGACCAAAGTGCTGAACAATGCATAAAAGACAATTTAAAAATCAAAGACCAAACAACACAGAGTAACAACAAGTTAGCGATTATTTTCAATCTGTAACATATCCATCACACTGTCTGTCTTGATATATATTGATTAAAGGTTAATAATTTAAATTACTTTTCGAGTCTAACTTCCACACACCGTGTTGTTTTGGTTTCTCAAAAGTAATTATATTCTGCTCTGTCTCATTAGAACAACATTAATTGATTTTTTGTTCATTAATCCTGGAGGAAATGACTAAATTGATCAATTCTAGTATAATAATTAGCTGCGGCTTACAAATAACAAAACATAGAACATACTGTAACTGAGGATCTTATCCACATTTGCCCTTGCCTTGAGTCGGCTCTGTTTGTAGCTCATTCCTAGAACTGCAGCTGAACCGTGAGGGAGGATTTTCACATGGAGGATTTTATGAACAATGCACTTCAAGTCAACAACCATACCCCTTTGAGTTACTGCGACAAGCCCGACATATATGCTGATGTGAAAGTAATTGTTCAGGTATTGTGTTCTGCATGTTAGCCACGTGAAAATAGAATAAGAGCACCTGGCAGCAGCAGTGATGTACACTGAGCGCTTCTTAAATGCATCAAAGTGATGAGCAACTAGTGGGTAAAGACTGCAATTTTCAAACACAACAGTGCAAAAATAGTGGCCACACTTTCCTGCAATCTTCCCTGCAGGTCCCAAAGGATCTAATTACAGCTGTGCCAGCATCCCTCAGCCAACACACATACACACATACTAACACACAGACTCACACACTGGCCTGCCTTCTCCCCTCTCCAGGAAACCGTTAACATCCTGAAATCCTCCAGACCTCCCGCATGTTTCTGGCCTCTCGCTGACATTAGTCAAGCGTTTGGGACCAGCTTGGCTCAGTCCATGTTAAGCCCGAGTGTGACACCGCTCAGGACTTATCCAACCACAGCAGTGTTTCTGCACACCCTGGATCCAGCTTGTTTTCTGTTATCATGAAATCAAATGATAAAGAGGTGAGATGCCAACAATCTCCCCCTGGCTGTTGTCTTTCCAGCTTTGTTCAGAATTAGTGTTTAATTTTTTATATTGGTGAAATAACATTAATAAGAAGTCAGGTGTTCTTCTTTCTTTAATGGTTAGTGTTATTCTAGAGGAAGCGTCCTGTTTCTCACAAAGAGTCTGGGGACTGAGTGTGCTGAGGAGGCAGATGTTGAGATTAACTCTCTGTCTTTCTTTGCGATTTGTCTCTGATATTATCAAAAAGAAAATGCCAGCTGCCATAAAAAATAAGAGCTGATTCAGTTCTTTAAAGTTCATGTGGACTGTGTGTGTATGTTTTAGAATCTTTAGGAATATACAAAACCTTCAAAGTATATCAAATGAGGCAGAGCAGTTATAATGCTGAATCCACGACTCAGTCCAAATGACGGTCATCAGCATTTCCCATTCAGGATAATTACAGTCTTTACCCTTGTTTCAGTCACACAGCTTGTAAAGGTAATGTGCTCATACACCAAGAAACCTCCTTAAAGGGGAAATGCAGTATTCTTTGAAGCCTGGGCCCTATTTTTACATACGGTGTTAGAATAACCTCGATCATAAGACAACCCCCTCCTTTCAAGACTAGAAGAGGATTTGAAGCTCAGATCTTTTTTATAAAGGAAACTTTAAATTGCAGTAATGAATCAAACACATGGTTTGTTTGTTTGATGTCTCTGCTGCATTGATAATCATTTTCTGAAGAAGGCATCTTAACTCTGCCTCAGTTGTTGGTTAACTTGTTCTGTTTTTGTGCAGCTTAAAACTCCATCTCACTCCATCTTTCAGCTCCATGGTCACCATGAGTCACTGCTGGTATGTCATGAAGGGTACACTAGCTGTACTGATAATTGGCACCATCTGTTTTAATGAATGTTGACACTTAATTTCCAAACCCTCACTTTTCTTACAAGTTTTTCAAGGGAAAACACTTATCTTGTGTTCGACTTGATACGGTATGTTGAGGTATGAATGGATGTATGCAGGCAGCCTTGAGATGGGCTGTGATGACAACCTAACTTGAAACAGATCAACTTTATGCTGAGTTCGATTCTGTTTGGTTATCATAGTTTTAAAAACACAAATCTCATATATATATACAATTACAAAACTAGGAGTAAGGCTAATTTGACAGGTCAGCACAATGTGTCTGTTTGCCAAGTGGCCTGCCTGAGCTTCACCTCTTTGTCTGTGTCTAGATTGTTCAAAAGTTATACTGTTCCACTAGATCCTTGTCTGGTCTGTGTCTGGTCCGTCTCCGATCCATCACAGCACCAGATCTGATAGGTTCCTATATTCTAGTCAATGAGTTAATTCCCACCAGATCCACTCTGTTGCGTTCTGGCTGCACCTCTGATCCAGCATGCCTGAACACAACAGATCAGCTACGAAAGACTTAGGCTGTTTCTGAAACCGCCTACTATACTAGCAGTACGTACTGATTTGTCCAGAATTCAGTATGTAGTAAGTAGTATGTGAACAAGAGCAAAATCTGCAGTAAGCCAAAACTCCCCGGATGTCTACTGATTCGGGAAAATATCTCAGCATGCATCGGACCAGTCTGCCTCGCGTACTATTTCCCATAATGCACAGCGCTCGTTCTGCTTTTTCTTTTTCCTTATTTTTTGACGGGGGGGAATCCGTTTTTGGGTGCTGTGAAAGTTATCAAATTACATATAAACTACTTCCTAACTTTTTAAATCATAAATGGATGCTAAATAAGCATTTTATTTATCGGCTTCACCGTTGTTTACTTCCGCTTTCCGAAACCGGAAATCCAGCGACGTCTGGCTCAGCATGCTGCATGACAGATCAGCAGAACAGTCATACTACATACTAAATTCAAACCCAGTATGTAGTAGGCAATACCTACTGCCTACTACATTAGTAAGTAGTATGTAGCAAGCCGTTTCGGAAACAGCCATATATTTCTACCGGATGCTGGAGCACGGGGCATCAATATGTGCAGAGCAGATGGAGCGAGACAGGAAGTCAGGCACCAAAACAAAATGAAAACATCCAGTACATTTTCAAAATCAAACACTCTGTGTTATCACCAGATCATATTTCACTTAACTACATCAAACCATTATGATGAGCAGAGCCAGGCCTGGAGTCATCAGGTCAGTGGTTTTCAGAGGACAACAAAGACAACATGGATAAGGAGGAGGAGGACATTTATTAATGCAGTAATTACCGCTGGAAAACCTCGGTCACGTGACACATGTCACAGAGCCTTTGCCATCGCTGCCCCCACTCTCTGGAACTCTCTCCCTCCACACATCCGCAACTCTGACTCTCTCCTCTCATTTAAGAACCAACTCAAGACCTACCTGTTCCAAAAGGCATACCACACATGACCTCTCCCCCCGCCCCACCTCTGTCCCTGTTTTGTTTTATTTACATGTTTTATTTTTTTAGTTTTCATCTTATGTAAAGCGTCTTTGAGTACTAAGAAAAGCGCTATATAAATTCTATGAATTATTATTATTATTATGACTCCAGCTGTCCGGTTTCCCGCTCCGTGCTGTGTTCCGAAAACGCAACCGGTAGGTGTTGATGGACGAGAGCGCACAGAGCCGGACAGCAGCGGATCGGAGACAGACCAGATCAGGTGGAAGTTTCATGTAATATGTCTATTGCCAGCATTTGGCTTCATGACGCCTCTTCAGTGAACAGTAGAGGACGTTACTGAGACTATACCCATGTCTTTACAGTCTGTGCAGATAGAGAAGGATACTTGTGTTTCTCACAGTATGCACTAAGGAAAGGTTTCTATTTAAGTCATTGTCTGTATTCCACATCCCTATTGGCTAAATGAGAAAACTAATCTGTCAGTAATTAAAAAACTTATCATGAGTTGTTAATTATCTCTTGTAAAGTCTGCAGTGAAGAGTTAATTCCTCAGCCAATAAAAGCAGGGTTTATTTTTAGACTCATTCCAGGTGGTTGTCTCTGCCTTTCTTCAAAGACCTCGGTTTACAGCATTTACAGACAGGCAAACACAGCAGATCATTAATGTAGTATCGAGTCCAGGAGGGAAAAAGTGAATAAAATGCCAATGGGGCTGAACTTAATTTGCAGATCAATTTGCATTAGGAGTCTTCTTGGATCACACTGGACGTACCTGATGTGGTTAATGATGAGGCTGGAGGCGGGTATGAAGAAGTCGTCCACTCTGTCGAAGCGTCTGCCAATGGGCTGTGTGTGCACGGTGTGGTGGGAGACTCTTCCACTGGCCTGATTGATCACCTGGTGAACACCAGTGGAGAGGGAGGTGGGTGTTAAACATGAGGCTGATAAATACACTCAGTGCTGCTGGTCTCTGAGTATTCATGTATGTAACTCCTTCTTATTTGTAGCTTACACCCAAAAGAGAATAATCTTCATGATTGTGTTGCTTTGCTTTTCATTTTGACTTATATTGTTGCAAAAGCAGAAGGCACTCAAATAAAATCACTGAAAAACAATGCTATCATTTGTAACTTTGCTCTGGGTGCATTGATTTGAGATACAACCCTCCAGCCTTTTTCCCTTATTGCTGAGATGTTGAAACTTCACAGTGGGAGGTGATGTGTGCTGCTGTCACTGGTGTCTAAATAAGATGTGCGGATACATGGGAGCGAGCAGACATGTGTTTGTGTGTAGGCAGGGTTTCCTTTGATTGTGCCACAATGCACAAAGCAAATTGCCACACAACAAACTCTGCTTTATGAGTTTCAGTGCAGGCGATGACAGGCAGGATATTCAAGCGAGGAAAATCACCTGGAGCTGAATGTAGATGATTCTCGGAGGAAACAAGGAGACAGCAGATACTTTTTGGAGATAACAACCATTTTATTGCATGTTTTGGTTCTATTCCTAGCTTTGCTTTCAAATGTGTTTCAGTGTAGCATACATTGTAGTAAATAAGTGTTTGTTTGGTGTTGGTTGTGCACTGCATGGTGTCTTATCAAAAAGTGTCCAAATGAGTTACTAAAACTTTGTAATGTTCTGTGACAAGAGGTGGACCAATACATTTTCCATCACAATATTAGGTCCTCTTTATTTACCTGTATTTATTATTCATTTAGGATCCACATCAGTTATTCTTCAGTCACAACTATTCTTCCTGGGATTCTATTTTAAATGTATCTTCTTCTCTGTCACTTTTATTTCAAAGTTTTCAATGTCATGGCCTTAAAAATACTTTGTCATATCAATTTGTCTTTCATATATTGGGCTGTACACTTTGCCTTTTTTCTGACAATGAATAAATATTTGAGATAGCTGAGAAAGGAAAAAGTTCAATGATTACAACCCAAGCAATAAAATAAAGATAAAAAATGAATCAACATTTTCTTGTAAAATTCTCCTGACTGAAAAGGTTCAGAGTCAGCCACTTATGTTAATATTCAATGAAGGTTTGAGCCAAAATAATAGAAAATGTGTCAAAATATCCACCATGCAGTAACTGAGTTTTAATGGCCTGTCATTAGGCAAGTTTAACAAACAACAACTGCTAACCCACGAGAGGCTGCTGTGATTAATGCCACATTGATGCCATACATGTTGAATTCTCATTTAGTGAGTTGTAATGCCTCTCTGACGGTGATTAAAAGTGTATTTACAATATGTGCAGCAGTGAAAAACATCTGCATAAGATAATCTGTTGTAAGTGGAGTAAACTTAGTAAGGATGTATTTGATCAGTGAGGATTGACTTTGTTCAACACATTATTTATGATACATGAGTTGAAATTACAGACAACGAAAACAATTAAGCTTATTGTGTATTTTGTTATGAAAATTACAAGAATTATAATAATAATCACAATGATAATAACTGATATCAATACTAATAATACAACTACTACTGCTGCTTCTACTACTACTTCTAATCATAACAACAATAACAACAACAATAATTATGATATTAATGATGATTATAATACTACAACTGCTACCACTAGTAATACTACAACTAATAATAATAGTTAAAACATCAATGATTATGAAAAATAAGATAAATAATATTTATGTTTTGTAACAGTAATATTATTGTTATTTGTTATTATTATAATAATTATAATTATGATGATGGATATTATTATTAGTAGTAGTGGTAGTATTGCTATTATTGCCATTACTATTACTATTATTATTATTATTATTATTATTAATAATAATAATAATAATAATAATAATAATAATAATAATAATACTAATAATAATAATAATAATAATAATAATAATAATAATAATAATAATAACAATAACAATAACAATAACAATAACAATAACAAGAATGATGATGATGATGATAATAATAATATGATCATTATTATTTGTATTATTTGTAGTAGTAGTACCAATAACAATAAGTCAATATTCTGATAACCAATCAGTGTGTTTGTCTATTACAATTGTAAAGTGTAATTTCTGCTACACACTAGAACAGACAAACAGAGGCTGTTATTTTCAGGTTCAATAATATTTTAAATGGAAGTGGCCATAGCAACCAAGCACCACTGTGCTCTGGATGAATGCACACTGAAGCTTTCTTGAATTTGCCTTTCATACACAGTCACCAAACTTACACTCACACCTGAGAGCAGTTAATCCCTTCTTCTCTGACATATTCTCTCTGTGTGTCTCACCTTAAAAAAATAGACTCTTCACTCATGTCAATAGGAAACTAACACAAGTGTCTCTGAGACTCACACAGCACTTAACAATGTTGAAAAAACATACATCTACTCAGGTGTTGTTTTGTGTTGTGCAGGGTATTATTCACATCGCATGAAGTGACTAAACATTTGCAGCTTTAATGAAAGCTTTCAAAAATGATTACATTTTGAGATTTGAACTTTTAGTTAAGCAGAACTAGACATTTAAAGACATTTGAGTGGAGTGAGGTATCATGTAATGCGCATTGTCCAGAAATCTCTCACATTCTGACACAGTTTATATCTTGAGCAGAAATTAAAAGATCTGTGTGACTTTAATTTTGTTACATCTATCAAATAAGACTGCAAAAATCTAACAACCACTTAATCTTACCCTCCCTGTCAAAGTAGAATGGTAAGAAACATAAAAGTAGAAAGGGAAGCTGGAGAGCAGATGTTTGGTTTGTCTGCTCAAGGCCACTGTAGAAGCATGTCTGTTCAAATGACAAACACCCTTCCTTTATATAAAGTATTAAGAGCTCTCTCTAAGGTAGCTGCAGCACAGTAGTTCTATTTCTCTCCTTTTAACACATGGGACAATAATTGTTTTTTATGTCTGCCTATAGATACTGCTGTAAAAACACTTATCTTTTAACCAGCCTCAAGTACTTTTGCTACACAAACACATGCACCCCTCTGGAAATCCCAACGCCTCACAGAAAGTCTCATTTCCTGCTTCTCTACCATTTCAAAGCAAATCAAACTCTGCAGAGGAATAAATAACATTAGAGGGTAATAAACAATGAACTGTGGATTTACCTGGAGAGTGGGGAAGTTTTTCTCCATGTCTCCCCAACTGAGCAGCCACACCTGGTCATGCGATTTATCATAGTGAAGCTTCACAGGATAAGGGTCCGTGTTGACCGTCTGGAGGGGGAAACACACAAACCAAACTTAGTTTCTGAAGACCGCTGGGCCACAGAATAACAATTCAAGGCACTCAACTTTGCTTTTGAAGAGATCCCTTTTTGATGTGCAGAGGTAATGCTTTTGGAAAGTTTTCCTGCAGACTAATGCGTCCTCCGTTGACAGGAGCAAGTGTTCCCTTAACGAGGCCGATTGGAGGTGTGCTTTTTTTTCATGTGCAAGGTGTATTTGGTGTCGAGCTGCATTTCAAATCAAGTGGTGACAGATACAATTGCTTTACCACACTGAGGTAATTGCTCTCAGTTTTTATCCATTCTTTGAAACACCACAGCATTATTCCTAGTGAGAACAATAGATGAGGCGCGTGTGACAGAAAAGCGCTCCTCATGCATTATGTCCACCTGAGAGGACACAGACAGGCAGCTCAAAGGGAATAGAGAAAGCACCGGGGAGAGGAATGCGTGCAGCAGCTACACCTTTAACATCAGCAAGAAAAAGCAATCATCTTTCTCCAGGAAATTATTGCAACTGCGTCTTACCACAATCCTTTCTGACTGCAGCTTCCTCTCAGCTTATTTGCTGTGCTTTGGAGCCCTAATAGCGTTGTTTACTTTGGCAAAATATATATTGTTTCACTGAGAGCACAAACAGCTCCTGAGAGGTTTTACTGCAAATAAGATGGGAATATCTGTTGAATCCTAACTAATCTCTGAGCATGTAGTCATCTGAGGAAACAGGTGTTCATGTTGTTCTTTTTCTCTTGACTAACAACTTCCTTCTCGCTGAGGAAGATTATGAAGATCCTCATTCAATATGCGCACATAAATCCAGCGCTGACTGTGGATCTGCCGGAGATCAAGCAAGGAAACATTACAGCAGCTTCAAACATTTATTGGTGTTTACTTTGTGATTAATTGGTTTTAACAAGCAAAATACAATCTGCTCATTAAAAAGTCTTCAGCGAGTATTTAATTGGGTTACAAATTTCAAACTGCAGCTCCCTTATTATTCTAACTTCACGGACGTCAATCATATTAATGATTCAATAAGAATATGGAGAGCAGGGAACCTAAAAACCAGAGCTCGTGTCTCTTTTACTATTCAAGAAGAGAGACAGGTTCAGGTGGTTAATTAACAACTGCTAATATAATGCAATGAAGCTAAACCTCCAGGCGGCTGAATAATGAGCTTGTGACAGTCTCTGGGACACCAACCTGCTTACTGGCAGGTCCCTGAGAGGCTCACGAGCTGTAAACAGCCATCGCTGTGTCAAAAACATCTGCAGGGATCTTGGATTAACCTGACACACCCAGAAACCCACTGACACCGGTGATTTAACTCGACGCAGCTCACTAGAAATGTGCTGAGCGCTGTCACGTAGGAAATGTGCTGCTTCCTGAGCCTGCCTCGCAAAAATAAAGATCCCTCTGGAAAATAAATGGTCCTGCGAAGGCAGAGAGTGTTTGAGGGATTGCCTGTTTCACTATCTGTGAGGGAAACGGCAGGGGTTGGTTGTGATGTTACAATATCTGTGAAAGGTTGCCAGGTTACAGCTTCCATGAAGAGGTGGGTCCCGGGGTTATTCGGTCAACACATCAATGTGGCGGTTAAGTGTAGGTCTTGACTGCTGCAGTATGTATGAAACAGGCTGGGTCAGGGGTGAGCAGATGAGCTGAAGGTGAGAAAACTCATCTGAAAGCTGAATGAGCAGCGTTTTTGAGACGGCGTGAGTGAAGAGAGCCGAGGAGAAACACCGCAGAGGCTTCAGACGAGTGAGACAGACACTGATTAAGGTTTAATTCTCAACATTTGCGAGAGAATAAAAGTGTAGAAATTAATTGAGATGTACACCCAGCTTTCAGTGGCCAAGGAGAAAGAGTTTTGAGTGACAGCCTGATTAATTTTCACATCCTGTAGCTTCAAACTGAAAATGAGATGAGCATCACAAGTCAGGAAATGTTGATTAAATGTGTCTGACACATTAGAATAATAGGAGGACGCTGTGTCCACTTCTTCCTCTGACATCTTATTTTTCTCAAGCTACGTGATCAAACACTGAAGTCCTGAGTAAGAGCTGCTGGATGTTGATAAACTTCTATTATTGACGTTACGTTCATTAAGTTTTCTCTGGGATGTTTTGCTGACAGGAATGTGACACGATGAGCAGTCAATCTGTCTTCAAGAGACATGTCACCTCTTTGTCAGTCTTGTTTGATGGCTTAACTCACTCCTCATCAATGAGAGCTGTTAATTCTACTTGTTAAACAGGTGAAGCACAGGGACTTTGATTGGACTTTGTTAACAGAAACATGGTAATATTTAAAAAGTACGGGGTTATGCTCCTAGGTGATGTGTGTGTATACCTTACTCATTGCAACAAGCAGTTTATCAAATCTCTACATCCCCTGGGTGTGGCTCCATCACCTGACCTTAGTCAGAAGATAGCTTTTTGAGAATGGAGCCTTACCACCATATGAAAAGACTTTGTACACCAATAGGCTGATAAGCACCATGATGAGTGCGTTCAATCATGAAATTATCTCAAATGTGAACAATGTCCAAAACATCACTACAATATTTAGATACAACCAGAGAATATATAGGTAAAACACTCAGGGGGAAAACACACACTGGCATTATAACACTGTATACAATAGATTTTAAAACCTCAGCATCAAAAGATACATTCAAATACTTTATATTTTCACTCTCCTGACATTGACCTCTAAAGGTCTTCATCAAGATTATAAAGCAAAAAGTTTCCTCTAATTTTTATGAATACAAATGTTCTACATTTTCTTTTAATTCAATTAAAACGAATTACATTTATAACTTGCTTGATTTAATAAGACAGGAGGAAAGTGAAAAAAATATCTAAATTGAATTAACACTACAGGTGTACTTTCTCTGCACTGATTTATTCTCCTGATCCATATTACACGGATTAGTTTAATATATTATATATATTGAATGTATCTTTTGATGTTGTTTTGAAATATGATTTGTATTAATTTATACTTAAATAATGTTTATAGTAGTATTATTCCTGAGTACTTCTATATTCTGTGGTTGAATCTGAATGTTGTAATGATGTTTTTATGAACATTTTCCACTATGAGGTGTATTAAATGTTTACCTGCCATCATGGGGTTCATCGGCCTATTGGTGTGCACAATCTTATACAGTGCTGTGATCCCCATCTTCAAAAAGCTATCGCCAGATGAAGACCAGCAGGTTGAAATGTAGTGATTTAGTACATATTAAAACATCTTCAAAGATAAAGAAGATTAATCCCCCTTCTGACATCGGGAAGACTCTGTGACCTCTGAAAGCTGTTGTTCAGTGTGCAGCAGGTTTTTATATGAAGCCTTTATATTTAGTTGTAGTATCATTGATGATGAACAGGCTAAGGATGGTCTGATTTTCTGCCGTCACATCTTCCCTTTAGACTGATTTTTAAGGACTTTAGATACATACATTCAAAGAACACTGACTTACAATATAAATGACAGATATTCTATGAATGTAATATTATGTCTTCATTACTTAAAAGCTTGGTAAAATTTTGGAATATGACTAAGGTCAGTCCAGACTGGTTGGCCAAATCTATTTTCCAAATTGTTTTTAGATTGATTTTTTAAATCTCATGAAATATGATCGTAGCCAGTGGGACCCACGCCACGGCTGGAGGTGGTTCAAAATGTGATGCTAATCAGATTTGTACAGATGTGCCTCAGTCTGGACACTCTGGCTGCTCTCGTAATAAGACCTGCAACTAAGACAATGACAGAACGCCATTTCTAATGTCTTTGGGTTCAAGAGAAATCTCAACTGTGTTTATAGTTATGAATGTCTATTTTTTATATCCCAGCAGTCAATGCAGATAAGATTGGAGACGCCTCTGGACAGAAATCTGATCTGATTACTTGCAATGAGTGCAGACGATCTGTTTTAAGGATCTGATTGAGAAACAAATCTGATTGAGTTGGAGTCTGAACAAAGCTGACAGGCTGGCTGTGAGTGTGTGAAAGAGTCTCTGATAAGCTGCAGACAGCAGGTATTATGATATAATTTGAATTTGCATCATTGTTTACATTACTGGCCTCATTCCGAGCCAACCACCTCTCAAACATGTCTTGCACATGGCCTCCTGCCTTCATCTGGACCTCCCAGATGTGGAGAGAGGATACTTTGGCCAGTGTCTGCACACTACAGCACACACACTCGTGTGTAAAAATCCAACTAAATTATTACTGAAGTCGAATATTTTAGGTCGCTTTGCGCCAGATGTTTCCAGAAAACTCTGTTGAAAGTTCACATGCAGTTTTGGGTGAAAGTGGGGAGCTTCAGTGCTCTGAAATAATTGAGTTTCTGGATGAAGGACGATGTGTTGTATGAAACAGAATCCCGAGTCGGAGGGGACAATTTGATGAAAAAATGTGTCCTTCATTCAGTAGAATCGATCACAGAAAATACCCATGTGGCGAAATGATTTATCGAAGGGTTTTGTGAAAACTTTTGTGTTCAATCAATGTGGGAACATTTGGGCTTTTTGGGTTCAACAGTTTGACAACATAAGACAAAGAGCAGGAGGAAAGCTCTCTCCCTCCTTTTGTAACCTGAAGATGGGTGGAAGATTTTTGGACCTGTGAGAAAAAACCCTGTTAGATCATTTATCTGTCCCTTGTTCTGTGTAACATGTGAACACCTATCACATGTCACAGTGTTGATGTGCTGCTGACAAACTACAAATGAACCTGGTGAATGAACATTACCTGGACAGCCTTCTGTGACTGGATGTCAACTATGAGCACTCTGTCCAAGGTTGGCTGTGTCACATAAATAAACTTGTCCTTGACGTTGACGGCCGATGACCACACACACCTCTGAACCTCCTCGCCTGGTGAGGTGGGGCAAACCTCCTCCTGGAACACAAAGAGAGAAAAACAAACACACACTCACCGTTAACTAATTGTTTTTCATATCACAGGGAAAAATGTCTCATTAAAAAACAATTATCTCCACTCAGTCGCTAGTCTGTGTTGTTCACTACTTGCGGTCTTATCACCTATGCTGATGTGAGTCGTTATCTTGGCAACTCTGTGAGATAAATAAGCTTTGCAAGGTCCTGAAAAATCTCTGTAATCGCTCCTATTTGTCCCCACATAATCCACACAACAAAGCACTGCAGACGATGTGTGGCTGCTCCACTTCCATTCTGGCTTCCCTCCCTCTTTGGCCAACAGACACTTCCACTAGCCTTCTGTCTCTTGAGCTCTCCTCCTCTTTGCCCCCTCCAAACCTCCAGGCTCTGTCCAGTCATCTGTTCCAGGCTCTGTGGGACGATTTAGGGAGCTGCTGGCCGGTAAAGGATGAATGAAGGGCTTCGGCATGGCAGGATGAGCTCTTTCTCCCATATTTACAACCGCAGAGCCAGCACATGACAGGTGCCTTCCCACAGGCCAACTTCTCTCAGCTAAAGGAGCATTTTGGTAATGTATGAACTTCAGTGAACTCTATCTAGAATGAGGGGGAGGTGCAGCATCACTGACACAATTTATCTCATCTTTAGTTCGGCCCCCGACTCCTCCTGTCCCCTTGTATTTTATCCGTGAAGAAGAGGGTTAATTATAACAGACATGCGACGATATATCTTGTGAAAAGGTTTTTTTATGATGTAGAGTTTTAAAATCCTGACACCGCTTTGCCTATCTTGGCTCCTTAGTTTTGAATCCTTTGAAGCTGTTACATGTGTCGTCCAGTTGTAGCACCATCTGTCTACTGTTGTGATCCTGAGCAGGTTGTTTTTTAAAGCCAGATATGCCTCCACCCGCTGCTGTAATCATTGAGTCATCACAGTTGAACCCTGCGAGACCCCTGCAGACCCACTCTGAGGTCACTTTGTGCTACAGGGCTGTAAATATCCCACTTATTGCACCTTTAAGAGGTGAGAAATCGAACATTTGATGCCCAGCAGAGGGTGTGAATGGAGGCGGCTGTAATCCTTCCAATGTTTATGAGTGTTGCATATGTCCATATAGGTGTGGGTTGCATTGCATGTATACGATTTATGTAGCGGCTGACAGCTTCTTAAGACTGCAGATATGTTTTTCCTTTCGTTATGGAAATGCCTACATCCTCCAGACACAGAGCAGTATACATTTTTCATGGATTCAATAAAACCCTTACTGAATACAATGTTTTGCAGCCCTGGAACCAGGCCAGAGACACTGCAGCACAATGCTGTACTGTATCTCTTGAAAAGAAGCTGTAAAAATATACTACTGCAAAATAAATTTTAAAGGGATTTCTTCACCTCACTTGTGAATGTTGACAGTGACATTTAAAGAGCTGTGTGGAGAAACATGAGGATTCTGATACTCCCTAGTTAAGCCACTGAGTGATTTGTAGTGCTAATATATTTGTGACAAATCATCGGGCGTCTGTGGAGCCCAAAACAGCAGAACGCGGTGAATAGGCAACATCCAAAAAGTGTCAAATAAAGGAAGTTTACAAGAAAACAGAAACGCACACTTCTATTCCTCCAGGTGTTTTTCTAAACTCTCACACCAGACTGCTACAAACTTTTCAAGATGTAGATGAGTAGATTCAAATAACATCCTATTTCCATACACTGATTCACTAGACATTAAGATAACTCAGCTCATATACATGAAGCTCATTTCTGATTTCCACTCTAATGTTTTCAATAAGTTCAAATTGATTTCCCTCTTGCATCCAATAAGAAATATTTCCTGCATGTTGATCATCAGATCTTCTAAGAGCTCAGAAATTGCTTCCAGTGATGGAAAGTGAAGTGAAAAATGAAGTGAAAGCGCAAATGAGCTGTTGATTATTACGTGCCAAAGTCCCTTAAGGTGAGAGCAGCAAGAAAATATACTGCTTCGGGTTTACAAAGGATATGTTGAGCTTTTCAAATTTCAGTTTCATCATCTTTTATATACACGCAAATGTCTCTGTATTGTGATCCCCTCCACCTCAGAAAATAGAAACCCTATAGACATTGTATATTTCAAGTATATCTCTACAATTGCCTCTATTGTGAAAGATCACAGCCGCTCCATACTGTTCTCTGCTGCAGCCAGAACCAAAATAAAGACACTACCTGACTTTGTGTCACAGCCAGACACAGTACATGGTGGTTAAAGATAATGGATTGGCTTTGCAATTACTGCAAACAAATCAATTCATGCTCCTCTGTGATGGAAAAAATGTGAGTGACATGCTGGAAGTGGCCTCATGTGTTCACACCGCCATCCCCCATGTGACAGTGGTGGAACTGGCATCACAGCGCGCCCAGTGATTGATATCCTAATACAAACACACCTCTCAGAGGAATGCTCAGCTGATTGTTGTGCATTCATGGCATCGCTTTATGTGTAACAGCCTTCCAATAAGCACATGGCTCCCAGATGAAAAGCAGCTCAGAGGAAAGCGTCCATTCAGAAACACATGTAAATCTAACAGGATGCTATCGGCTACACGCTCTGAATGCTTTGCTGCCCGAGAGCCGGGGTGGTAAACGGTGATATGAGGAGGAGGAGGGTGGGTGTAAAGGGCATTCTGAGAGGTGAGACTTACCTCACACACTGCCTGTGGTCTGACAGTGAAGTGAAATAAACAGTGATTTAACACTGTAACATGGCCATGAGTTCACAGGGTGTTATTTTCCATAGATAGCAATACCATAAGAGCATGTATGACTATTATAAGCATGCATACTGCTTTATTAATCCATAATCTCATGTTTACTAAATCTAACCCTCTGAGGTACAGCTCCAAATGTAACCTGAAATCAAAGTCTCTACATGCATAGAAACCAAGGGACAACGTCTGGTCTTAAAATATGAAGCCAATGCAAAAGTGTTAAAAACTGCAGTTCATTGAGAGTCCACTTGAGGCTGGCTGCAGGAACACTGGAAACCACACACACACACACACACACACACACACACACACACACACACACACACACACACACACACACACACACACACACACACACACACACACACACACAGACACACACAGACACACACACACAGTTCACAGCACAAATCAACATGTTTACAGCCTGGTTCAAAAAGCTATTTTGGTCTGAATAGCTCATTTCTCTCTTGGCACACACTGAACGGGGAGTTATTTTTTTTTATAACTTATTATGTTTGTAATTATTATACTTACGAGTTTTGCCTAAATAAAGACATGGCTGACTTGACGGACAGAGGGCAGCCTGTAGCTGTTAGAAAAGAGGCTAAAGAGCCCACCTCAGCTCCATGTCTTTGCTTATTACTAGAGCGAAAGGATTTAAGTTGAGTTCAAGCATTTCAGTATGTCAGCCGCCAACGATATAGCTTCAAACTCTGCTTCTGAAACAAATGGGTGACGTGAATGATAGAAGGTTGGAAACACAATCTCTACATGAAAGATATTCTAGTTTATTGTCGGTTGAATTTCAACGCAGGCACTCTACTTAATGAAGCACTAACTTACCGGTCACCTGACAACATATAAAACCAAACTGCTTTAAATGTCTGTGTCAAGAGTGATGTAACGTCACCCAACAGCAACGTGAAAGACGGATGGAGAGCAAGCTGAAATGCTTGAAAGCTGTAAACAAAAATCAGGGATGTTCCACCAAATATTGATTTCTGAACTCCTCCTTCATTGAAATATTAATATTCTTATTAAAATGAATGTAAACTTCTTTGTTTTTTTGCATTATTCACAGTCTGAAACATATTGCATCATTTTGTTGTCTTGACCAGCTTTCTTTTACTGCAAAAAAAAAAAGACCCACATGAGATCATTTCATATGGAAGGAGAAATGTATCTAAAATTTCAAAAATGGTAACTTGACCTGAACACCAACCTCTGAATAGAATGAGAGATTAAGCAATATTTTCAATTTTTTCCGAGTACATCGGAAAAAATGAGAAGCAAAGAAGCAAGAACTTCTTAAATTAAAGCGCTATTGTACTTTTTGTCCTGTCAATAAAAGAAATTAACTTCAACTCAAATCACATTATATGAAGTAATGAACTTATCTGTTCTTTTATTTGTAATATGAAACTATTCCAGTGTTTTAGTGAGAAAATATTAATCTTAACAAATACAGTGGGATAGTATTAAAACATAATGCCAACATTTCTGCACTTCATGCGAATTACATCTATGTTGTCATTTGACACAGAACAGAGACAGAGCTGAACCATATTTCCTTTCAGATCCGTCACAAACAGAACGAGAGAATGACATCACTATTAATAACGCAGGTGCATCAGGTAGGACATAAAAAATCAGGGTGCAAATCATATCGGTGATGGTGGCAGTGTCGTTAGAGGCTGTGTCCCCTGAATTTACAAGTGTGACAGCAAATCCCTGTCTTGAGCACGGCAGTGAAACTGCTTGGCTGCATGTGAATAAGAATTGCAGCCAAATCCCAGCACAAACTATATTGACTCCTAATGATTGATTGGAGCAGCTCTTACTAGGTCAGCCAACAGGACGCGTCAAGTGTTGTTTGTCAAGCCCGGAGAATAATAAATCACAAGCGTCACACATTACTGCATTATTTAATTCAGGAACACAAACACTTTCCTATTTACCCGCGGGAGTTCACTGTGACAACATTTACATCATGAATGTTTTAGTATTTATTGCTTTGGGCTGGATAATGTACATATTGTGATATAGCAAGGACTGCAACACGCTGGAACAGTCATTTTAAAGTTTCTGTTTCATCCGATCATGTACTATTCATCAAAACAACTGCAAAAGAAAGCTAGAGGACACAATAAACAATGTTATATCAACATGAGAGTTTTTAGGACTTGGAGATGAGGCTCACTGTAGTTTGGAGAAGAGAGATTCTTCATATAATGCTGCTGAATTAGCCAAAACAGACAGAGGATCAAAGTGAATCATGTTACTATAATATTCTCTCTGAATTCTGTTTTGTTTTGTTTGAGATTTACTCCTGAGATCTTGCTTTTAGGATCTATAAGTTCTACATTGTTCAGCACATATAGAGGTTTCTTTCTCTGGCTGCTTGGTGTACAGCAGGCAAGTACAGTGGCTCACAGAGTTGATGAGAGCTGCACCGTGAACCATAACACCAACTGTATAAGCTTATAGAGACTAAAACCTTCATGGAGTTAAGAGAACTTGCACATGCAGTTCACACAGAACAAATCAATCAGAAACTGCAGCTTTGTTTAAATATATTAGAAATCATTGTTACTGGACTTGAAGCAGTTAAAGCCACGTAGTCATATTATCTCCTCTTGTGTAGATCTCTGCTCATGTTGTACTTACTCTCTGATCTACACCGCTTTAGCAAAAAGCATCTTCTAAATGAAATGATCGCACTGTAACATTTTAAAGTTATCCACAATGTTCCCTTATGTCGAGTAACACTGAAGCGTCTACTCAAACACATATTTTCAACACGGGGAAAATGCTTTTGAAAATAGCAAAGTATGATCTGTCCTTACAGTCGAGTTTAAGTGCTTCTCCTAAGAGCTTCAACTCACTCTGATGACTTCAATGATTCAGCACAGCATACAATGAATCACTTCAAGAATTAGTCACTGTTAAATAATAAGCTGCTAAATGTTTCCAGTGCCTGAGAACTCACCTGCAAAGCCAGCAGCTTCTCGCTGGGCTTAATGTGTCGCTGTATCTCACACGCCACGGGCTGGATGACTTTAATTCCATCTTCATAAAACACATAGAACATGTTGCCGATGCCAAGACCTGGAGAGAGAAAGAGCATATCATCCTTAAAATAGCTTAGAGGACTGCTGAGTGGATATCTGCAACAGAAATAAGCCTACAACACTGCTATCTGCTTTGAAAGCATCAAATCATTTAATCCCTCTCATCACAGTTCAGTAACCCTATTACAAAAATTCAATTAACTCAGTTTAATGAATGCTATAGTGAGGCAGGAGCAGTCTAGACGTACCTTCTTCTCGCCACAGAATGTTTGCCACTGTGAGAGAGAGAAAAAGAGGAAAGCAGGGTTAGGAATCAATGCAGGAATCAATAGAGTCCCTTTGTGAGAGTTAACACCCAAACACTAACTCCTATTGAGGCAAAGAGGAAAGCAGGCCGCATGAAAGTTTTATGGAAACCATCTCCCTGACACCTAGTGCAACAAATAATCGATAGAGCCCTCTGCTTGGAAATAATTTGATACCAAACACTGGAAAATGGAGTGCAGTCAACAAACTACAAGTACTGTTACACAGTTAAAAATGTAACACATCAGATTATCATCCATCAATATAAGTTTTATGGATAAGCCGTCTTAGACACTCATGAGTAGTCCACAGGTTTCAGGCTCAGAAGATAATCATAAGTCATCAGGGAGGGATTAGTGAGCGCCTTCTGCGGGAGAAGAAACGTTGTGGGGGCTTTTATAAAAGGTAATTTCTTATTAAATTCATTTAGCGGTGACTAATGACGTGAAATGTTAAATGAAAGGCGCATAACAACCTGAGTGCCTTAATGGGCGACCTAGAACGCAAAGCAGCTGCTAGCTTTCAAAGCAGCCACTGGGCAGTCTGAGATAAAAATGACATTACTTAGAATTACATGACTAAAGAATGATGGGGTGAGGAGAAAATCTTAAAGCATCACTAAGTTTTTCCATGCAAATATGAGAGCAAATTCCCCTCTATCATTTCTATTCTCCAACCCCCTCGCAGCACTATTATCATCGAACACCGGCGTTTTATTTGTGACCTTCTCTCTCATTGTTCATCCGTCCCCCGGTCTTCCCTCGGCTTCCAGCCCCATCTTCTATTTTCAGGCATTTTCAGTCCTACAAACCAATCTCAAAGCCAATTCACATCCGATTCTAATCTCGCCTCTATTGCAATGCTCATTCCCGCAGCCTCTTGCTCGGGTGGACAGATGCAGGGAAAGAAAAGGAGGGGGAGACAAAGGCGACCAGACACCACTGTGCCGTTAGTCAACCTTAATCTTTCAAAAGTGCTTTGTCAAGGGTTTCCTGTGCAGCCTTGCATACCTTTTTAGCTCATTAAAAGTTGCACAAAAGGAGTCTATATATAGAGGGACAAGTAGGGAAGGCGAGAAGGACAAAACAAAACGGAAAACAATACAATTTATTTGAGTTGTGCCAAAAATGGAAAAGGAGAAAATGGAAAAGAAGAACAGAGATGAGATCTTGTGTGCCTCGGTCTTTTCCAATAGCCCAAAGTATTGGTGCTATTCATCACTTGGCAGAAAGACTGTGGCTGTTCAGCGCATACAAGGGGCCCATACATCAACTTCATCATCCATATAACAAAACAAGCTGGCTGCCACTGTAGGCGGTGAGTTCACTCTTTCTGCTGGTAATAACTGTGTTTCCACTGGGCTCCAAACATCGAGAGCATCGGGCTCGCCAGCCAGCCTGGACTCTGCAGTTCCTACCCGTCAGCAAGGTTACACAAATTCAATTTGTTTACAAGAGCAAGCTACTGCGACAGTAGACCAAACAGCCTGTGGTGTTGGAATAGTGGCATAACAGAAGACAGCAAATGTATGAAATCGGTGGAGTAATTGGTTCACAGAGGATGGAAATACAAAATGTAACTGCCCTGAGGTTTAAGGGTTTTTGCATCTCTTAAGAGATCAGCCCTACAGTTTGTTGGACCTTGACCCCGGCTGTCAGTCCTGCTTTAATTGTAAGCAACACAAATATGTAATTAATGATTTACAGCGCTGTGGAAGTCAGAGTGTCTGTTCACTGCTGTAGGCAAGGAGGAAGCAGAACAGATATCAGACTAAAAAACAACAATTTCTTTCTCTTTTCTCCATCTGCATTTATATCAACCTAATGCTCCCTCAGTGCAGAGCTATTAACATGAAGGGCTGTTTCACCACATATCCAGCACTGGAACTACACAAAATAGATTTCCCATGCACATGCCGAAACACTTACAGCACACAACAGGTCTAACTTAAGATGCCCCAGAACCCTGCTTTGAGTCTTGGCCAAAGCATGTAAACCTGCAGAGAAGCAGAAACGTTTCCTCTTCTTTCTGATTACTAAAGATATCTACAATTATACTTTCTCAAAAGTTCCTTTTTTAAATACCTTATATAGGATGGATTCAAACTATTTAACCTATATATTAAATTGAAAATAGTGCAAAAACAAAACATCAAATATTGAAAGGGAAAAATAAAAAGTTGGGACAGGGACAACAGAACTCTGAAAAAGTTGTGTAATGCTAAACAAAAAAACCACTTGGCCAAACACTTTCCATCTAATCAGGTTAATTTGCAACAGGTTAGTAACATGACTGCGTGTAAAAAGGACCCTCCAGACAAGTTGAGTCACTTTGAAGAGAAGGTGAGAAGAGGTTCACCACTCTGAGAGACTGTGTGAGCAGATACTTCAACAGTTTAAAAATAATGCTCCTCAGTGCAAAATCACAAAATAATTGTGTATTCTACAGTCTATCTATATCATTCAAAGATTCATTGCATGTGGAAAAACCTCTGTACAAAGTCAGAAATCATTCCCAGATGGCTGCAATCATAATGCTTCAGTTGGAACTGCATTACAATCATACATGACTCGTGGAAATCACTGCATGGGCTCAAAATCACGTCTAAAGCCTGTCTCTTAACACAGTTGGTTGCTGCGTCCACAAATGCAGGTTATAACTACTGAGAAATGCTAACTTATAAGCACACAGTTCAAAAGGCAGCATCTATGATGGTGTGAGGATGCATAGGTGTCCATGGAATTGGTAACTAATATATCTCAGAAGTCTCTACATTTGAAATGTTGTCTTCATACTTTTTCAAAGTTGAAATGTTTCCAAACTATCAATTTTTGTTTTATCAAAACTTTACAAAGACTCTAGCCTTCTGAAGAATTGCGGTTGTACAACCAATTCCCTTTTTTGAATTACTTTTTCATTGTTTCTCTTTAAAAATGTTAGTAAAAGTGTCATTTTCAGTAATTGTAAAACCAATCAAACTAAATGAACTCATAACACTGACAGTTTTAAATGGTTTTGCACTGTGAGCAACGCAGCACGACACAACCACACAACTTGAAATTAAACTTTGAAGAGTTCTTCCTATTTTACACAAGAGGTCTGTGTTAGTTTGCTCATTAGTGTTTACTTCTTCTTTGTTTAAGTGCATGAGACTCCCTTGGATTGTACTGCAACACATCACATACATCTAAATATGAAGACAGATGCTGTGTTGTTTTCATGTGTTGCCACAATAGTGTCACTCAATATTCAGCTACACAACTCAGGCATAGTTTTCTAACCATAAGATATAATACACACATGTTTTGTCTTACAAGCTTTGACGTGGAAGCTTCAAAGGATAAAGCTGAAACATATGCTTCTTCAAACCCCATCAAAAGACAAAAATCAACAATGCATCTATCGCCTCCACTAATACTTGTTTACTTTACAGGGTATGTAACACCAGAATGCCAGAGATGCTTAAAGTTTTGATGAACCAGCTTTTATGCTACCTGCAGGAATGTCTACAAGAGCTGTTTCTCATGAATTTGATGTTTATTTTACCACTAACAGTGTCTCTGCTGATATTTCTCAGAACTTGGCAGCACACCCTGCCAAACTTATAATCTCTGTTTGTTCACCAAACCAGCTTTAACACATTTCTAAATAAAGTTTGAGCAGAATAAGACATTTTTTGGCATAGAAAGACAGCGACATAGTTAATTTCAACATGTGAAAAGTGAGAACAAAAATTAAAGCATGCATTGTTCTGTAAGTTTAGTATGAAGTCACTGGGCCAGTTTATTTCTGGAAGATTTGCAGAATGTGAAAATGGGGATTGAAAGACTTTGGAGAAGTTATCAGGGGTCATTTTAATCAGACATATTTCAGTCCAACTTGAAGCTGCCTCTGATCGTTGATAAGTTGACTTTCTTGTTAAAGGACACCCTGATGAAAAATGATCAGTTTCATTGCTCTGTGCTTTTCACTTGGCTTCTTGGCTCAGCACGGCACACACTCATGATTCACTCAGTGATCAAATCCCACTTCTGAAGGAGTAAAAAGTCTCAGCTTTTATATTTCACCCATCAATTCTTCAGCGAGACTTTTTAACAGCCTTTTTTTTTTTTCATACTGCTTTTAGCAAGTCTGTGCTGCATATATTTGAGGGTGCTCAAAGATTGAGGGCTGACTCCAACAGTGAGTCCCTGCAGTACTATTTACAGTCAAGAAGAGTGAGGAAGTCTTCAAAATAACAGGACTGACTGCAGTAGAATTAGAGCTGGACGCCTGTGGAGGACTGAAGGCTGTATTATCTCTTTAAGGGGAAAGGAATTTGAAAGACTCAATCCTTGGAGGAATATCCATCAGAGTTTGAAAAAACACAAGTTACTGACAAGGACGTGAAGTGTCGAGGCTTGAAAAAAACACTGTTTGTGCTTAGTGCACAGACGTGGAGAAATATATATCTATCTTCGCACTGAATAAGTAGCTAAGTGTTGTGAAAAGTTGTGTTTTTATTCCTTTATTAGACTTATATAATTTTTGTAAGTTATCTAAGGAGGACTGAAACTCAATGACCTGTAAGTATGATCAACATTATCCAAATGATTGCTAGAATTAGTGAATGACGCCCTTTTCGGTTAGACTTTCCCCTCTGCTCTCGTTGTTATGCATTGATAACTTATTTAGAAATATTGCCCTCCTCTTCATAAGTATTATTATTACATCACCCTTCGACAGGGAGCATCATAAGAAATATTCATAAGCTGTCATGTTGTAACCAGGGCTTAAAGGCGTTTAAACTTTCCACTGGATTTAAAATATTCATCTCAAAAAGCTTTAGCATGAAACCCAGTCGACAGGCAGTAGGCTGCTGACACTGAGGATAGCGTCACTGCCTGGTTTGAGCTCCTTGTTGCTGACAGCGTGTCCAACTCTGTGTGAAAGCCCGCTGTGATGGGGAGGGACACCGCTGATGGAAACATGGGCGCTCTTTTGGCACGTAGCTGGTCTTCTCTATTCAGAGGATATGGAGCAGACAGCATGGCCGACCCGCGCAGAATAAAAACAGCTTTGTGAAGTCTTTGGTATGGAGAGGAGGTTCTCATTCGTTTGCCATCAAGGCCTGAGAGATTGCAGAGGCTTTGTTTCAACCAATCACTTCACTGGCAGATTTCACTGATTAGATCTTCAACTCGGGCCTGAATCTCTGAAATCAACAATGCTTTGTTTGATTGGAACAAAAGCAAAGCAACTGCTAGACATCAAAAATGTTTATACACTCTGTAAAGAGTTTGGAATAAAGATTGTGGATTATGTGAAAGACAGTATTTAGTTAAGAACAGAGAGCAAAGATGGCAGTCGGTAAAATGAGGAGTGCAGAGTTATGGCACTGAAACACCAGGATGTGAAGAAGGGAACGTTAGTCATCAGTTCCTCTCATCCCATCATCATTCACCGAGTTTGGAGACTTCCACGGCATATATCAATCAATCAATCTTTATTTATAAAGTGCCAAATCAGCAGGTCTAGACCATACTTCATGTTATATTAATAACTAAGACCCAACCTCAGGACAGGATAAGATCCAGTCCCATCTTACAGACAGGACTCAGTCTGATCTCATCTTAATCCACCATGAGCAGAGCACTTTGCAGCATTTAGCAAGTTACAGTGGCAAGGACAAACTTCCTTTAACAGGCAGAAACCTCCAGCAGGACCAGACTCATGTTAGACAGACATCTGCTGAGACCGTGTTGAGGTTGGAAAGAGGGATAGAGGGAGAGATGACAGTGGTGAGAGGGATAGTAGTAGTTGTAGCCGCTGCAGTCTGAAACGTCCATAGCAGCAGGCTGACTATGTCTTGGGAAGCTGCTCTGTGCTATGAAAACAGAGAACTCATTTTGTTTGGATATTACCCTGAAATGTTCTCATCAACTTAGGAAATATCCTGAAACGAGTCTCAGTATCGTGACAAAGATCTAATCTCAATTTAGGTTGACGGAAATAAGGCCGTTAATTCTATATTTCATAAGGAGGTTACATAATCTCACCATATATGCAGATAATCCACCAAAGTGGGACTTTTCGTCTGAACAGCTGACTCACGACTGAGTGCAGAAGTTTTAGGTGTCCGACTTTCAAACGCACTTCCAAGCCCACTAGAGTTTGAAGACTTACTGTGCCGTCCCTGCTGGGGTATGTAAAGGTCATATATCACTGAGTCATCGCGCACTGAGTAAATATGAAGTTCAGAGTACATACAGGAGTCGTGAGTGGAGACCAGAGTGGGATATGAAGCAGGACAACTCAACCTATTTCCTTACATGGGCGTGTTGTACAGTTATTGACTCTGAAAACAGGTTACCTGAACAGTTTATCCTCCCAAACTCAAGTTGGATTCAATGTAGAACTTGAGGCTATACATAATTCTTATGATTTTGATTTGATTTTATAATGACTGTTATGTGTGACACTATATTATGTTAATATGATACACTTCTGCATTGAATGTCCAGAAGGCTGGAGTTTTTCAGAATGATATCCTGCACAGCACAAAAAGTACTCAGTGCACAACACAGTACATGTAACTTACAGACTTGGTTTAGTTTCCATATGGACAGGGTCAAGAGATCTATTGTATTTTTGACAACTATTCACAAAGGGCAACATGTCAGAAGTTATGAAAAAGAAAAGAGGAAGTGCACATTATGCAGTGAAGGCAGACTTCAGCAAGCTTCTGTGCGCATTCAGCCAAAACATATCTTGTGTCTGGTTGGCATGACCACATGCAGGTGTTATAAAACCAAGAAAAACTCTCTCCTGTCGTCTGTTGTTGGTCTCCTGTTGTTTGATTTTCATTTACAGAAATTACCACGGCAGCAAACACTAAATAGATCAACCTCAATGCCAGTTTTAGAGTCTTTAGACATGCCAAGTTAAAACACTGAGAGGACAAACAGAGTAAGTTTTATGGTAAAACATTTGCTGAATAAGTTATTGGTCTTTTTTTTTTCTTCCACAGCTTTTCTTTCTACTTTATTTCCTCCTGAGAGAACACAATAACTTTAGCAATGTGCATCCAATCATAAACTTCATCACTAAAGTTGCATTAACTTTAGCGAACCAGTCAACTATTGATCCGTTAAAATGTTTCAGCAACTATGAGCGCAGTTAATTAACAATATTAGCCCTGGAAACAAAACTAATAGGATTTTGGGAAGTTTTCAGAGCTTATTAACAACACTAGATATCCGGGCACAAGGGTTCAAGGGTAGCTGCTACGGCACACTGACCACAAATAAAACAGCAGTGCTGCTGCCACATTGTGTCCTCTGTGCTAATTACCTTTCTAATGAGGACTTAACAAGAATAAAGTGGCAACACAGAGAAACTGTGGTCTTAGGTTAGATTAAAAATAACTATGACTGCTTAGTAAATCACCCACATAATCAGAATAGATTAACTAACATGTATAGAGACTTAATTTATATTCATTGCAAGTGAGCGCTACTTTGGACAGTGAGACCATCCTCCTTTGAGCTGGCAGATTTCCTATCACAATAAAAGTTCCAGGAATAAATCAATAATAATTATGCCTTTATTTGCTCCAGAATGGCCCTTCAGTTGAAGAGGCCAAAGGGGCATCTGCCTGAGCCTTCATATGCACTATAGAGTACTCTGTAGGTCCCTGATATGAGGCACGAGCATAATGTAGAGACATTAAGTGGAGAGACGAAAGCCACAAACGCTCGTTCTGAGCCTCACAGATCCTCTGACATTGCAGAAATAATTGGCACGTTGTGAAGGGCAGATATTTATGCCAGTTTAGCAGCAGACTGTCAGAGATTGATGGTGCACTGCCTGCTGGTGACAGACTCCGTTAAAGAGATCTCAGAATAGTGACTGCTCAGGTTTTCCCAACAACGCAGCGCTTCGGTAAATTTGAGAGAAAAACAATTCACTTTAGCACAGCGTCTGTGGAAAGGAGGTTCTGACCTTCAGGCTCCTCTGTGGTGAATTCATCTGAAGAGGATCATTCATACCTCACTCATAAAATCATGTTTTTTAGTTCATCTCTTTCTTAATACCTTATTCAGCCCTTTGACAAGTGGCTTAGTTAGTTATTCAGCTCCCTTTCTCTCGTGTTGGAGTGTCTGAATGAGAAGCCTGAGGCAGGTCATCAACACAATGCTTTCACAGAATGAGATCATTACTTTCCACAAAGTCAGATTTCTAAAACATTTCCAAGTATAATCACGATGTGTCACTTGAATCTGGGTCTCTTTCAGATCAGCGGGATTAGATCAAGGGTAGTCTGGTGCTACAACATGTCCACCAGCGAGTAACGTCTGTGGGATCAGACAGAGCGTGCAACTTGAGGTTGAAAGCGTCCTTGATGCTCATACTTAAAGGCAAATGCCAGCCATTTTAATAAAGCGCATATCTCTTCCCTGAGCCCGATGACAATTAGGTGGTTACTTGGGAACAGTATGCTTGTGGCAAAAGCCAAGGAAACAGAAGGACTGATACTTGAAAAGGAAACAGGAGGATAAAGTACTTCCAATTAATAAGCAAGAAAGTGAAGTATCTGAAGGATGAGATGACAGAAGAGGATCTTTGATGGTGATATTTTGGTTGGATCTTATGGTATGATAACAAGCTGAAATGCTAATAGTAACATTGTTCTGACAGTATTCGGGTGTTTGATTGGAGCTTATCCTGATAAGAGGAGTTGGTTTTAAAACTCTTAAGTCTGTGCATCCTCTAGGACATGATTAAGTTGAGTTGTGTGTGTCTTTGTTGCAGTTAAGGTCAGATCTCTTTTGATAACATCACTTCCCTGATGTCACGCCAGATGCTGCTCCATAGACGGGTAATAACTGGTCCAATGACTTTAGAGAGCCTCTCTTCGCCGAAGCACGATACCATATGGAGCTAATCTGGTTCCACACTCTAGATGTGCTTCAGCGTTTGAGTTTAAATGAGGATTCTGACATGTCTGTGGTGTTAGTGACATCAGCAGGCCTCACAGATGTTTTGAGTATAATTACATTCCTGCTGTCGACTTGGTCCGAGACTTGCACTTTAAATAAGAACTCAAGGACACGTTCGCATGCACAGATTTCCTTCTTCAGTGCATTTCAGTCATCTGCAAAACCTACACTCAGTTACTTTAATAAAGTGAACTTCCCTGCACTCAGGGCACTTTTACACTACATGTCAGATTTAGCAATTCACTAGCATGTTACCAAGATGATGTAATGCCATGCAAGGAGACCAATCAGATGATCATTCTCACAGGCATACACCTCAGGCTACACTTCAGGAGCAATTTGGGGCTCAGTATCTTGCATTGCATTGACCTACCGACTCTATATAAACCACACCTGTCCAACAGAGGATATCTAAAATATTTAATATAACATGAGACTATATATGTTATTGTTTTATTCAAGCTGCACTGTGTGTTACTTGAGCATTGGCCAAAATACAGTGTCATGTGTCAAAACTTGGTATCATGAATTTAGAAATGCTCATATACTGGATTATTAATCATGTGTGTTCCTTTAATGAAAGTTATCCTGCATTATCCCTCAAGACAAGTCATTGTGGACTTGCTCACGTGATGTGATATTTAAAGTGAACAAAAAAAGATGACGGTGGTAAAGCGCTGCAAAAAGAAAACATGATTTGCTGCAGCTGGCGTTTTCCTTGCAGTGATCATAACTTAAACATTACAGCACAGCTGATTCCTCACACTTTTTAGTTAATGATGCAATGTCTGACATTTTAGTAGAATCAGCTCCAGATGATTTGTGTATCTGTCTAGTGGTTAATATACTTTTTTAGATTACTCAGAGAACACAGAAGAGTACAAAGACAACGCTGGGTCATAGCTACTATTTGCTGTATTAGTAACAAGCATGCTTTCATTAGCTTCAGTCAAATTTACAATTATGTGATCTGATGAGTGTTTGTGATTGGATATATTCTCAATCTTACTATGATTTATTGTAGATAACAGTCTAAAATGATGTCTCAGAAGCATAATAATGGTACAAAGTCGTCCCCTCCACTGTGCAGGCATCAGAGATTGTAACAGAGGCGAGATAGGATCACTGTGGGCCGCTCGGGCAGGTAGGGTACATGTTTGTGTGTGTGTGTGTTTATGATGCTCCCGCTGTGTGTTTTCCTCTCATGTTTCTGCAACGCTGTAATGTGAAATCGCACACTGGGATACCAATATTACGCCGTCCTGGGATCAATACAAATCTCCAAAGGCGTGGTGGCTCCATAACATCACTGTTGTGTTCTCACAATATGAGAAGAGCTTCAGATACATCAAGAAGTTTGACGTGTCAAAAAGAGTTCTTTTCAGGAGACCATGGGAGCGGTGCTGAAACTCTGCTGCTGTATTGGCACTGTATCCAAAAAATTTAACTGATAGTATCATTATGTGAACATTACTTCAGACAGAATTCCTTATCTCTACTTGGCAGAAGAGGGGAATGAACTCACTGGGAGCATGTCAGTGACTTCTGCTATCATCTGACTCACAATCGCTCTTCCTGCCGTTTGACAGTTACTGCCGGGAGAGGAAGGGAGTTCACATGGGCCAGGCTTTGTAGTGGTTCAGGTGAAAAACTCTTAGATGAAAGTTAGTCCCAGGTTTCATGTATGAGTGAAGGCTAACTGGAGAATGTGCTTTCCTGCACTGTGCCCGGGTTTCTCTCCAACCTAGACCTTTAGACCTCATCCAGGAGCAACTTACTTGTTCTAACTACATCAGAAAACTCTCCTTTCTTTAATCTGGCTCTGCATGAAGTGACGGCCATAACATAATCACTCCTCTAACAAGAACTCAGTTATACTTCCATAGAAACCCATTTTCTAATACATGACTCAAATTTCTCCCCGAGAGTTCTAACTGGGGAAATCACGTTTCTGTAATCCTCTTCCCCGATTACACAAACCAGGCTTCATGTTTAAGAAACACCTCTGTGCATGTAAACACAGGCAGGGAAATGAGGTTTATGGTAATGAGACAGCAGATGATACGCGGACCTGGTGAAGTCTGGCCAGCTTGCCCAACTGCTAATGTGTCTGGCTCTGACAGAGAACAGCATTACAAACACATAAGTTGATTCTAATGTGATTTAAAGTGCTTTTGGCTGAGTTTGGCATGTGCTGCTCCACAGAGGTTTCACACACACAGGTTGCCTCCGTCTCATCATGGCTGAATGCCATGCAGAACAAGGGAGCTCATTTAAATTAAGAGCAGTGTTGTGGCAGGGAAAAGACAAAGTGATGCACAAGACTAAAATTTTAAAAGAAAGAAAAAAAAGTTTCATTATTAAGAAGATAATATTTATAAAAAGGTAGGGCTGGGCGATATGGCCTAGGAATAAAATCCCCACTTTTTTTTACAAAAACTCAATTTACGATTTTAATTGATTTGTGTTTTTGTCCTGAAAAAAGAAAACTACAATGACTAACAACAAGTTTTGATTTAATTTTATCAATACAATTTGACAAAGGCAAACTGAATTTCCCCTTAAAGGTACAGTGTGCAGTACATAGTGACCGAGCAGACTTGGTAGGAATGGGAAACAGTATTCATTTTACTGATATTCCCTTTTGATTGTAAAAACTTGACAAATGGAGTATCATACTTATCATGCATCACAGGAACTTATTTTCATTAAAGGCCACTGTTTTTTCACGGGAGGGGTGGGCAAGGAAGCTTTTCAGTCTAAAATCTCCAGCGGAGGAGGTTAAGGAGAAAATCTAGATTTTTTTTTTTTTTAAATCGCCTGAAACCAAAAATGCGATTAATCGATTAAATCCATTTTTCGTACAGCCCTAATAAAAGGGTTTGAAAAGATATTTCTATTCCATGTTTTTTATTGAGCTGTTTTTACTGGAAAACGTGGACTGATACTGAATTAACTAGATTTGACAGGACTTCTGGGAACAGGCAGAAATGGATTATATGCTGACCTGGATGTCTTCCATGTTGTGGTCAGGTCAGGTTAACTTGACAAAAGAGAAGTAACATTACAAATAATGTTATTAGTTTTTCTATGAAGGGATGGGAGATAGTATTTCAGGTTTAACTTTTATATTCCTTGTATTTTCCTTTTATCATTTTTTGATCTTGCTTTATTTTCCCCTTATCTTTATTTACTTTAATATGACTCCTTTTATTTATCGTCTGGCTCCAGATTGCTTCTTTGCAGTTATTAAAATTGGAGAATGTTTGTCTCATTTAGAAGAATCTAGATCTTATCTTAAAATGTTAATCAGTCTCATCCTGTCGAAGCAGAGGGGAAGATTCTGGCTCAACTTCACTACTTCCAAGGTGCACAAGCAGAAAAGGGTTTGTGAAGAAAATCCTGTATTGTGCTTTATATTATCATTATGTGTCGCAATATGCTACCTGTACATGCTGTTCATTAACTGCTCTTATTCCACACAGCTGATAAGACACAGCTGTTCTTAAAGGCCACAGATAACCTACAGCATTTTGGGATGTATACAGAAGTTCCCGTGTCGTCATATATGCTATGCACACATGTCCATATATAGACATGTCCTAGCAATGTTCTTGTAGCCAGGGGATATGACTACCTTGTAAGGCTGTCTCATCCTCCAACCTTTGTTTATACATATTTCAAAATACACATGTGAACGAATCAGTAAAATAAGGAGGGGCTACAGATGGGGATATAACCATGTGCTTTAGAATGTGTATGCAATGAGGACTGTACATTCATGCTGGAATGACAATCCTCTTTCACTTGCAAGTGAACTTTTAAAAAGATTCTACTCTCCTGTCATCTCTCCATCGCTGGCCCACCAGTCAGAGGTGGTTTTAAGAGTGTATTTTTCTGACAGGGTTAGTCCAGGAATAAAGTTGTACTTTATACTTCAAGTCTTGCAGGAGTTTTGACCCTTAAACAGTCTTGTAGTAAAAGAAAAGAAAAGTGGAGTTGTAAAATCATCACTTTGTAAACTTAAATACCGTAAGACTGGGAATATACTGTAAGTTGCATTGGCATATAAGAGACAGTCTGTTCATGGAGGCCTTCCAGAACAGTAAAATGTTTAACATGCATGTAAACTTCCTTTGCATTCAACAATGTGAAGTATCTATGCAGATGTGTAGCTCTTTCTAATACCACCTATTATCGCCACCCTGCCTGCTACCAGTTCAGTAAATACATTCATAGCTGTATGGTTCAGACACCCAACGCCTGCAACCTATTTGCGTAGACGTGCTCCGGCCCTCTCTGCTGGTAACTGTTGTCTTAAATTGAAGGGTTTCTTCAATCAGGCGAGAACTCCAAAAGCTTGTCTTACTTGTCAGCATACCACTGTTGTCTTTAAATGCATGATTCAAACACAGTGAGTGGAAAAGTGTGTGTGCTAGTGTGAATTTACTACAAGCAAAGTCTGAGAAACAGCCCTGCATTATAACATCGTGTTGCCCCATGCTTAATGCACCACGTGCAGCCACTTGTTTCTCATATTAGAATTTCCTGACAAGAGTCGCTCAGGTGGGATCAGATTGATTGTTCAATGACACACGTTGTGCTTAATGAAACTTGCTGTGTTAACACCGAACATCACAATAAACACAGACCTGCCTTAGTTTCTCTCTCGGCTTTTAACACTGACGGTTTGACGGCAGCTGGCAGCCTTCCTAGAAAATATCAGCCAGCCGCCCTTTATTGGAGAAACCAATAAAAATATCTGTCCATCTCCGCTGGCTAATCAAATGCTTAGATAATGCAAATGACAAGAGAGGGTCAACACTCCAACCTGCAGCCCTCTCCCAGACTTAATTAGTTTGGTGTGTGTTTGTTTCACCTTCTTATGTGAGCCGCTGCACAGTCAGAACAAGGCTGCACCCTGATATTAGTTTTTATCCTAACCATTCAGCTTTATTTGATGCTATAAAGAGAATATGAAAAATGGGATGTATGTGTTTGATGTTTCACACTTTCATACACCTGAAGGACATTTATTATGATGATTATGTTTATTCTTATTATATTTGCCTCACAATTAGTTATTATAAATATTGCTCTTTATATACTCAAAATATAGTTTAATTAGATTTTTTATTATTTTTTGTTTTACATTTTTCAAAAAGTGTGAACTCACTAATGAAAAGATTCCTTTTTAAATGAAAAGAGATTATTCATGTCAAATACACTACTCTTCATCTGTAGTCCTTCTTTTATCTTCTTCCTTAGTCACTTCCACGCTCTTCTTTCCTCACATGGACACACAGTTGTTGGCTGTAAAGTAATCCATAATGGATTTGTGTTAAAAGCTCTCCGGCAGAAATAGAAATAGATTTGACTTGACCTTTCGTGACTATTATACTTGTAAAACTGAACGATCAGATTTTCCTCTTCCAGTCTTTTTACTTTCCCAGTTCTTTTCTGATTTCGATATGAATGACGCAGAGCTGGTACATTGGCATAAATGATGTATTGTATGAATGAAACATGTCTGAACTTCAAAATGTATCACCCTGATGTTCTGTATTTCACATTACTACTGGAGACAAGTACAGCTTTCTAATAAGAGGAACATAACTCAACCTCAAGTTTGAGCACTGCTACAGAAGTTATATTTGATTCAACGCCAATTAGCCATATTTTTCAGCTTTGAGAGGAGCCTGGAACTGATCCTCTATGTTCTCTACCTTTTGATATGCAGGATTTCAGAACAACATGAGACAACTAATAGATTTCAAAGGAAGTAAATCACCTGTGATCAAAACCACAGCTGCATCAGTCCACAAACTACTCAATTATTTTGTGTTGTTAGTCCAGGGAAACCGCTCTGAAAATTAGACCCACAAGATAACGAGAAGCAGTGGCTGCAGGATGACATTAATTGACGTAGACATTAAAAACTCAGCCATAAAATTATGCATATGACAAATTAAAAACTTAAATGGGGCAATCAACTGAATCTTGCATATAGACAAAGTTTGTTATTGTGTTAAAGGTTCAAACTGTTCCTGGATAAAGCCTTTCATGGAATTCAGCAATGTGAAGTTTCCACGCAGATGGGCAGCTCTTTTTAGTACCATCTGTTACTGCGACCCTGCCAGATACTCATACAGTAGTTAAGCAAAGCCTACGATGGCATTATTCGTTGTGAGGTGCGGATGAACCCACCACCTGCTATCAATTTGAAACTTGTACTACCCACCCACCTCTGCTGGTAGCTTGTTCTAAATTGAAGTCATTCAATCAAACCAGCATACCACTATTTGATTTGCATATTAGTATCCCACTGTTGTCTTTAAATTCATGATTATAATCTAATGAGAGAAAAAAGTGTTAAAGTGTCCACTGGACTGGTCTGCCTTGCTTTGTATCATACGTGCTTTGAAGCTGCCGCTTGATTCTTTTCTTTTAGTTTCAGGACTGAAACTTTTAGTTTCATAACTGACCAGTGATTTGGTTTTAGTTTTTTCCTCTGTTTGACGACTGATTTAGCTAAAGACTTTCATTAAACAGGGACATCTCGGGCTTTCCGTGTTGGTCCTATTTCTTTCAAGGGATTTTTCATAGCCTCCAAAATCCAACAAGCCTAAAGAGATTTCTGGGACAGTGTGACAACATTTTGAAATAATTAGGTTAATAGCTTTAATTTATGATAACAAGATGTTAGATAATTCAAAACTGTTCCTTGGGAAAATGCACAACATTTGTAAGCTGTGATAAAATGTCTTTGCATGTCTCCTTCTGGCTTAAATCATTTCAGAGAATGTACATTTTCAGGAGCAGAGGTGACGGCTTCAGTGCTTGACGGCTGCAGCCAGCAGTAGCCTCCGGCTCACAGAGACTTCCATCCCATGGAAAATAGACATTGAGTTTGCTCACTTAACTTGTTTCTGCATAAAGATTTCATTCTCAAAGGAAATCTGGAGTGGGTCATGTACATTCATGTCACACAGTGAAGCAAAGTCTGTTTTTATTCTGTCTACTTTCCATAACGTGGTCGTGCAGCCACGTCCGGCTGTCTGCTCACTTCCCTTTGAACTTCTGTCCTGTGGGGCTGCTTGCTCTAAAAAAGGGTCTGCAATATCCAAGTCCTCGTAGCATTTTGGCAAGGAAGACCTTGAAAGGCTTCAAAGCCCACAAGTGACTCCTGACCTCGGTGAGCATGATCCTCTGATGCGTGACAGGCTGGGTGTCACAGGTGGGGGAAGTTTTGTATCATGGAGAAGACATCCAAAGGCGTCAGGTCCGACAGGTATTCGTGCACGTGAGATGCCTGGCTTAACTGCTAAGTTCTTGAACATGTTGTTTGGGAAGTTTAATTAGCCACAGGAAAGAACCAATAAACTAACAACTGGACTTAAACCCCAGAGACAGATTCTGACATTTGTGAGAAGGTCAGAGATAATTACCGCGCGGGTGGAGAGGGACCAAGAGGAGATTGTTTGTGCCAAATTTGAATAAGAAGGCTACTTGTGTCATGTAACATATTGGCAGTAGACAACTAACTCCAAATACCAACTTAATTAATTCATATTCCTGCTGGAATTTACTAATGTGAGGCCTGAGAGAAGATGGAAGTGTTTGATAGTTCAGTGGATTAGTCAGTTGCCAAGTAAAGACGTAACTGGTTCATGAATGATGATCAATAATATCTGTGGCTCTTGAACACATAATACTGTCGTAGATGGGCATTTTCACAACATTTTATAGACTTAATGAGCATTTAACTGAGAAAACTTGAATTGGCTAGTTTTTTTTTAATGGCAGTGATCTCCTAAAGACAGATTCAGAGATATTAAATTTTCTTCCTGAGTGGATGGAGGAGTTCTTGAACCACAGTTGGTGCTATTCCAGAATTTTAAACTTTGATACAATGCAAGTAAATATCAGACCATATCAGTACATGTCTACATTGGCAACGTAAATTGAACTCCTGGGAACTCCAAATCAGGTCATTTTCTTTTGTAGTACCACACAGCAGGTGCAGAAAAAAAAGGTAAACATTTGGCCTTCTGTTTCCAGTAAAGAAGGAATAGTAAATGCAAAATAAGGTGTAGATCCAGAATAAAAAAGGTGTAGTCCTTCAAAATGATCATTCACAATCCAGAAGAAGTGTGTGGTGGTGGATGTATCTGCAGAGAGTATGCTGTCTCCCTACATTTCCAAAGTTTCTTATTTTGGACATTTTATAGTGTCAATTATTGTGCAGTGGTGTGAGGCTCACAGCCAACAGTCCACAGCTTCAGACTAATAGGAAACATAAATGGACCAGGCCACATGTCTGTCTCTCTCTCTGTCTCTTTTCTATCACCAGACAGAAATGTAACGTTTGCATTGTCATAGAGAGGGGAATCTACAAAATACCAGTATTTGCCAACCTGTTAATCAGAGCACTTTGTGTTGTGTCTCTGCTTTGTGAGAGCTGCAGGTGTGACGGAGGACAAAGCAGGACACACTGCGCATGAATAAGCAACAAGTGCTACAAAACAAACAATCGGAATCTGAAACCTTTGCACATTTGCACAGAGTTTGTGATTTGTGAACTGGTTAGTTAAACTGTAACTCCTGTGAAAGTTTGAAAATAAAGTCTGATTTCTCAGTCGTACTGCTTTCCCCCTGACACATGCTCGCTCGTCCCTTCTTCTGTAAATCAATCGACCACTGCTGCTCACTCTTCTTTGCTCGCAGCAGCTTTAGGTTGAAAATCTGACTCTAGATCTGTTTTTATCATGAGCTGTGGAGCTTTTAAATCCTGTCAAACATAAAATTAATGGACATTGATACTTTTCAAAACCACGTACTTTAAAATGATACAAAGTATCGAACAAATTGACAACCTTCTCATGAACCTTTGTTCCTTCCTCCAAACCAGTAGACTTATAGATAGTATCAACATTACTTTCCAAACAGAGGCTCTATAGTTGCACAGTAGGATACAAACTATTAAGAACTGACAGGATAAATTATTGAGAGCTCCATTACCCCTCAACTAAAAACAGAGACCAACATCATGACTTATACATACGAGTTTTGCGTGCAGAGTCCTCCACAAATAGGGACGAGATGTCCTCGTCCACGCCGGCTTCATTCTTTGCAATGCAGGTGTAGGCTCCAGTGTCCTCAAAATGCACGTTGCTGATGTGCACCTCGCTGCCATTAGCTTTTAGGGAACAACAAGAGGGAACAGAGAAAAAAAAAAAGACAGTTTGCATTTCCAGAAAGAGATAAGAGGCAATTTCCATGCCTCCATCCTCTGCTACCATTACTCTGTTACATAACAGTTCTTTGGTATTTTCTGAAGGAAGGTGAGAGGTTTGTTTTGGAGAGAATTCAAAAAAGGTAGGAGTTCAAAGTAAGAATTTGGCACAGGTATACCACATGCTGTGTTTCTGTGAGTACTGGGACTGATTTCAGGTTAAGTAGTTCTGCGCACAATTTCACAGGTAAAGCACTTTGCTTTAGTGTCTGTGGAAAAAAACAGCAAAGGGCCTTAAATCTTGAATATTTGATAGTGAGGCGAGGAAGCAAGCCACATTTGTGAAAGAACCTGCATTCTCAATGCTTGATTGTTTGAGTTATATCACACTGAAGATTTCAGTCACTTTCTCTAACCTATGATGGCTTCAAATTCAGCCTGCACATACAGAATAAAGGAGGGACTCTCCCTCTGCTACTGATAGAGCTAAATGATAAATACAGCATTTTAAATTGTGTTGCCAAGCTCCATTTCACAGTATCATTCATAGTCAAAGCATTACAGCAATAGTCTTATCTTACTGGCAGTTGCAGCCAGAGTGAGAAAAACTATAGCAGTTAAATTGTAAAACAGCAGCAGAGGACAATAAAAACAGAAGAGGCAATAGTGGGAATCAAAATGTACATGCAGTGAGCAGTAAACTCTTGACTCATCTGTACCTTGCAGGGTGAGCTGTTTGGACAGCTTGGTTGTGATGTCCATGCCGTTCTTCAGCCAGGCCAGCTGGGGGCTGGGGATGCCCTCAGCATGGCAGCGCAGGCTGGCAGTGACGCCCGGCTCCCTGGCCTGGCTCTCTGGATAAACTCTGATGACCGGAGGAACTGGAAAATATAGCGAAAAGGAAGAGAGAGAGAGAGATGAGATAGAGGAAAGACCAAATGCAATACATTGTTTACATTAGTACCACTTGAGGAGTGAGTCAACCATAATAAATGGAAAGTTTTAAAAAGATGCCAAGTTCCAAATTTATGGCGAGGGATTAACATACACTATCAATAAGTTCGAGTGTATTTTCAGCACAGCCAAATGTCTTTAGATAAGGTTAACACGCTCTGTGAAGCCAAACAAATCAGATAGATAAATAAGGCAGAGAACCTCTGTTCAGACGTCATCGATTCTGCTTGCTTGCCATTGATTTTATGTAACCTTTTGTCAGGAAGGAGATGAGGGGATAGAGGCAGAGAAAACAAAAAAGTGTGAAGAAAGAGAAGACACAAACTAAATGTCACTCTTGTCTGTGAACTGTTCCAAACGCTGAATCACGCATTCCTGCACATAATGCCATTGACATGCTGGAGTCTCACTTCTTTACTCCACCCTGAAGCAAAAACAAACAGCCGCAAAAAAAAGGAAAGAGCTCGACAACTTACTGTACTTCCAAGAACCATAAATCAACATAAATCAATACAACACAAATATATTTATAATATGCATTTATGCATTGACTGAGAATATGCCACCACTTTCTCTTCTTAGACCCCAGGGCTAACTTGTTAGAGTCTTGCTCCACAAAACATGGAAAATATCAAAAGAGTGAATTTGAATAATCCTTTAAAAGAAGAAGCCTTCTGTGCATAACAGCATAGCAATGATAAAAGCTTTCAAAGGGATAGTAGTATATCTGAGGAGACTCTCCCGCTCAAATGGTGACTGAAACTTGGACAGTGACAATGAACTGTTTACAGAGGGACCATAAAAGCGCAGCATGAGTCATTCCACAACAGCCTGTCACACAGAAGGATGAGGACCTGGCAGTGGTTTATGTAGGGACATGAAATTTCTCTATCCTGCCATCTTGTTTTGAGAAATCCCTCATAGCCTCTGTGGCCCAAATCAGTGTCCTCCTTTTTTTTCTTCCTGAAACTGACTTCAGAGACACAAGTGGAGGATGGAAGAGAGTCTTGGCAGTAGCAAAGAAGGCAGACATGCAGTGGAGACCATTTCCTGTGGGCACTGGGTTAGAGGAAGTCTTTACTCAGCCAGGTGAGTGAAAGGACTGCAGATTGTTGCCACGGCCATCTGGTAACCACGGCACTCCCGGGCTTTGGAGCTCACGTCAACGTCAGTGCCAGTGCCGCCATCCGCAGCGGACCCCCCGAGAACTCCATCAGCCCCAGGGTTACTTTACCAACCACAGACACTCCAATTATACACACACCCTTTAGTCGTAACTAGGTTCACTGACTACAACCCATGGAGACAAATGATTTTATGAAGATTACGGCTCACAATTAAAATATCTTCTTCAAGGCCCATAAAAGCAAACAAAAGCTCCGGCCCAAGCTCTCTGTGTGCGGGCAGCTCATGTTGCTCCTCTCGGTTAATTATTCCTCTTTTCATCTCTCTTTGTGTCATGTGTTTACCGTAAATCACTCTGCGATTGCCATTTGTTGAAATTGCTCTGCGTACAAAGGTTGTGTGAATCCATAGCTGCGTGTGAACATCAATCTTCCTGAGTGCACAAACAATGAGGGCAGGGGTGTAAGTGTTTTTTAAGGTATATACTCTGTAAGTAGAATGCAAATGTTCTGATTTGCATGTCTTAAATGTACACTAGAACTCAGCGAGATGCTGTTATCTACATGCCAAATGTATCTGAGCATCGTAAACAAAAATAAAAACCTGTTTACTTTACATTAAACACCCTGTACCTGCTGTGTTTACACGCATGCAAGATTCCTGTTTATGATCAGATTATTGGAAACGTGTGGGCTTGTTTGGCTCATGAAATCATACCCTGGTTCCAGATATGTGGATTATCTTTACATTTTAAAGATACCTGAGGCCTATACTATAAAGCAAGCCCAATGTACCCCGAGTATCTTTTGGTTATCTGGCTTTCCTAACCCCTGATTAATAAGATTACGTTAAACGGTTTTACAAAGCTGGTTACTGACCGGATAAGCCAACCCAGCGTTACTGTGAGCCCGTTTGAGGTGAAGTTGGCAACATGTGGCCAGTAGCAAACATGAACAAGTCTGCTGTCAGCAGATTGTCATATTCGACAAACCAAACTATGATATAAAAAATATGATGAAGTTAATTCAGAGTAAAAGTAACACAGCTGAGTCTTCTAAATGAAGGCTTACAATATCACTTTGCATCAGTACTGCACAATGGACCTGACCTGAATAACCCCCATTTATGCTCTCACATGAATCAGTTGCTCTGATTTATGCCTGTGGCGTGTATGAGAGTTTTAGACGCACAATTCATCTGCAGCCCTGACAGTATCAACCAGAGCAGTCTGGAGATTATACAAAAATGAATATCCTCCTAGGACCGAGAAAAATCAAAGCTTGAGAAGTTTGTAGCTTCAAGATATATTAAGTCCAATCAATAAAAGAAAATGTCATAGGGTTTGTTTTTCATAAACACTTTTTTGTTTATATTTTATGGTATGTCTTCGTAGTGGACAACAGGAAGAGAAAAAGTCACTTTTTTGATGATCCTTTCATGCAGATTTGTATCAGACCAAAACAGTGCTGCAACATCATGAGCTACCTGAAGAAACGAAAGGTATGAACTAATTGATAACCAAATGGGAGGAAAAATAGACAACGTTTTTGATAGCTTTGATCATTAAAGCTGCTGTTGGTAGTCACAGAGTAAACATCTGTTCAGAGAGAGGGACTTTGAAAGTCAACACTATCCCTCCCAACCAGATTTCCTTTTAGTCCCCCAGCACAGATCGGCGTGTGCAGTCATGATAGTGCCGGACTCATAACCAATCGGAGGACGTAGTACTTAACCGATCAGGACAGAGGATTGGAGATTAGCTATGATTGGTCCGTCATAACGGGAACATGGGAATAATAACATTGCTTGATACAAAGGCATTGGAAAACGCAGAGATTTCCCAATAGTCTCAAATTACTTAACTTACTGATGAGTACAGATGGGCATTATGACCTTTTCTCCAAACCCAGAAGAAAAAAGTAACATATTTTACAACATTCCTACCAACAGCAGCTTTAATTCTAGTTAATTTCATGCAAAGATGCTCAATTTTCCCAGGTTCAAGCTTCTTAAATCAAAGCTCTTGCTGTTCAGCTTAGAAAAACATGATAGTTCAGGGAATTATTTCGAGTTTGAGGCAGTTTGTTTCACAAAACTGGCATCTTGTACACCCTGCCATGTGTGGACAATAATTTGCCTGAGTTACAGAAAACACTGTTGTCTTCTGTTACTGAAGATAGAGAGGCTTATTTCTCTCTGGTGTTAAACGCAGAAAGTTTCTGCAGCCAGAAACCAGACTGATATTCTTCCCCTGAATTCCTGAAGTAACTGTGTTGGCACAGGAGCGACAAGTTTGAAGGAGGAGTTTTTTTGTGGGGGAATTAAAGACTGACCTGCAGTGAGCAGACGATCAGAGACCTGAGTAATTAGATTCAGGTACAAAGGGAGCTCATAACCGGGTTCTTCTGCGCTTCATGTAAACTTAATATCCAAAGTATGATCAAATCTAGTTCACTAGAGTGCCTGTTCATAAACTAATAATGAAGGCTAAGGCGAGGCAGAGTCACTCTTCTTTTCTCTTCTTCTGAAGTTAGATGTAGTAATTTATGTCCAGCTCTGAATAACACTGAATCCTTGTTTAGTGAAAAGATAAATTTGATGATTTAAGATGAAAAGTGTATGCTTTGTTAATCCACACTGAACAGCAGGGTCTGGTTTTGTGGTCATGGCACACTTCATGTACCTTTTGATGCTAGACCAAAAACCACTGCAATCTATTAATTAACGGCTGTGCTGTATACAGAAAGCACGGATCAACTAGGTTCCCATGTGCACCTCATTAATAAAACCTCTCCGGCAATCTCGCAAAGTTGAATTAATTAGTGTGTTGGAATTAAATCAAAATACATCAACAATCTTCTTTTTGCAAGAGAAAACAGTTGAACTGCCACAGGGATCACAAAGAGTTAAAGTCAGATTATTTCACGGGAGGAAGACACTTCAGAAAATCTTCAGTACATTGGACATACTGTGGCACACAGCTCAGTCTATAGAAAGGTACTGTGTATGAAGAATTAGAGCTCTTATACATTCTGTCTGTTGAATGCTTGGTAATATGTATCACATTAATCTTATTTTCCAGAAGCTACACTTAAAGATGATGTTCATATCAAGGGCTTTATGTAAATATCTTCATATTCATGTTTTTTCTCTGCAGAGCAGAAACGTGTTGAATAATGTGGCGAAAGAATAAAAATTGTCTGGATTTAATTCCACCAGCTGTGTCCCAGAAGGTTTGGGGTGTTTATTTCTATTAATCTATGAGTTAAAAAGCTTCTCTTTGTAAAGGGATTAGAAATAAGTGTGCTACATGATATTTATTTCAAAATGTATTTATTTCCTGTAAGTTCTGTAATATAAGTCACATCATTACACTACATGCAGACAGTTTTGGGGAGTGTCCCGGAGAGAAAAGGGGTTTAAACTGTCATTCCAAATGAAGTCCTCCTTTGCTCTTAATAAAGTCCACTATGTGCAGTTTCTATGCAACTGTGAAGCTCTTTTTAGTACCATCTGTTTTTTTCTTATTCTGCTAGCTTTACTCTTTACTTTGACTCTTTAAGCTGCCAGTATAGTAGTTGAGCTCAGCAGAGGTAGTGTTTGTAGTTGAAATTAACAGACGGACTCACTGCCTGCAATCAATCCACAGAGATTCGTGCCACCCCTTCTGATGGTCACTTCTTGTCTTTCATTGAAGAGTCTTTTTTAATCAAACCAGCACTCCACAAGCTTTACTTACTTAATAGTATACCACAGTTTTCTCAAAAAGCATGATTATGACCTGATGAGGGAGAAAAGCTGTTACAAAGTGGCGCTGCTGGACTCGTCCTCTTGAGTTTGTGTATTGAAGCTGTTGCTTGCTCCTTAGTTCGCCGTGTTCTGAGTAATACACCATCAAATAATAAAAAATATGTCCCATGATTTTACACTGTTTTATAAGACTCTGCTCTCTCACTGATCCAGCTGTGTAAGATGCTTGATTCTCATTGGTCACAACCCCTTGACAACGGTTATTATTAACTTTCACTAACATGAGCAACGCCAGAGGCAAAGTGTTCACCAGTCATGTCGAATCAATCTAAGGAAAACAGTTCAGGCACATTTTGCATCTGCTTGTTGACTCCATAGACCGTCAGGTGAGGTAAAACCGTTAGTTTCCATTCCCATCAAAACCATGTAGCTAAAATGTTAGTTTCGGTTAGCACACTAATGGGACAGGCTAAACAACGCAGATATTAACATATTGGATCCTGCCCTGCAATCTTAGCAATGGTGGCAGAGCAGCTGAGTGCAACTTTAGGTTACTGGTCGCTACAAGGAAATTTAAATCATGAGCACAACAAAAATGTTCAAAGTTGTGACATTTGCCTCGTTAATTATTAAAGGTGTGTCAACCGCAGAGCTCAGAAAAGGAGAGCTGAATGAGGACAGTTTAATATTAAATCAACCACGACAGGCAGATCCATCGCCGTGAAACGCTAACTGACGTGCAATCACAGGGACTATTTCTTCAAAACTGTATACATAAATCATTTTGAATCAATGGAATAATCTTTTGACCATAGACTGTATAAAATATGGACGTAGTATCAGTGACTTCACCCATCTGTTTCTAAAGAGCTGTTTTGAGGCCAATCGGCAGCGGCAGCCATATTGCTGCTGTGGAGCCAGTGTGACGTAAAGAGGCAGGCTTTGAGCCTCCTAGCCAACAGCTACAGTGTTCATGCAGGCAGCTGTGCCTCTCAGTGGAAGACTAGTAATCTCAATATCTTTGAAATTGCAGGGTTAGAAAAAAATTCACGCCCCGTACAGTGTGAGCCAATCGAGAAATGAGCTATCCGGACTACACTCGTCTTTTGTACAAGGCTGTAAACAGGTTTATTTCTACTGTAAAGTTCGGCTTTTTCCCATTCATGTGTATGTGACTTCTGGTACTTCTGGAGCCAGCCTCAAGCGGATCCTCGATGAACTGCAGCTTTTAGCACTTCGGCATTGGACTCATATTTTTAGACCAGAGGTTGCTGCTAGGCTAAAATATAAGTTTCAGTTAGCACACTAGTGGGGCAGGCTAAACAACGCAGCTATTAACATATTGGATCCTGCTCTTCAATCTTAGCAATGGTGGCAGAGCAGCTGAGTGCAACTTTAGGTTACTGGTTGGTACAAGGAAATTTAATTCATGAGCGGTGGTGATGACAGCAACAGTGTTTAAAGTTGTGACATTTGCCTCATTCATTTTTAAAGGTGTGTGAACCGCAGAGCTCAGAGAAGAAGGAAAACTGAATTAGGACAGTTTAATATTCAATCGACCACAACAGGCAGATAAGAATCCATCACCATGAAACATTAACTGACGTGCAATCACAGGGACTATGTCCTTTTGAATCAATAAAATAAACTTTTGACCAAGTTTTTATGTCAACATGTCTGTATCAGTCAGGATTCTATTTGCCATAACCACCTGCTAGATACATTATCCCTTATATATAGGTTGCATCGCTGTGTAGGATGCATCCTATATTTTTAGATAACAAAAAAAGGTTATATAGTGTTTCTTGTACAACCAATTTTATGGTACATATTTCAAATGTTATGGTTCATTTAAGCATTTCTCGAGATTTAAAAACTGAAGCATTCTCAGATACATGCTTCTTTCAGCCTTCAAAATCTCTCCAGACATGAGTGCAGAGAACAGGAGGCAGGGTAGAGATCTTGTCATCAGGATGGTCTTTTGTTAGCGTCAATACAGTATATGGAGCTATCTTTTCATGCTATTCAGACTGATAGAAAAAGAGATTGCATGATGCCTAGCTCCCAACTCATCTCACACACCTTTATGGTCAAATTGCCTGTGTGATTGGAGAAGATGGAAGTAGTTGGTGCTCTGAGTTGGACATGTCGGCCTATGATGCAATCCCATCTGCTGACACGGCTTCAGAAGTCAGGTTACAGGATGAGGGTTTGTGCAGAGGTGTAATTATTGAATAGGTAAGAGCAGGTCTGATCAGTGCTGTGGTAGTGGGATGTAGAGGTTGGTGGGGGCAGAGCAGGAGTCCACTGTGGGATTCATGGACCTTATTCAAGCTAACATCTGGGATGGGAGGGCCTACCAAAATTTTAATAACCCAGCCTCATTCTTGTGAAAAATCAGGAGAGATTTCTACAAAGGTATTCACCCCAGTTCAGCGTGGCATCATTTCATACTTCACTGTGATAATTAAGAGAAAGAACACTGTTAAATATATGAATGAAAAATGAGCATACAGAGTAAACAAAGGGAATTGTGAAGAATTTAACAAAGCTCCTGAGTCTGTAAGAGGATCATTAGCAATTTGGGAAAAGCAGTAACTAACACAATATTTATGTTTTAAACTGAAGGACTTTATGAATCTTGGTGTTGACCATAAGCAGACCATTTCCTTGTTCAACGACTGAAGTAGGTTTGTTGTTAATGTGCCAGTTATTGGTTGATTCCCATTGACAGAAGAACTATTGATCAAGCAGAGCTTTAACGGTAGGATTAGGAATGAGGATACCATCTTTCTGCCAAGCTAGGATGCTAAATTATTGAGGAATCTCAACAGTGGATGACATGGAACAATTGAATGAGTAATTTCACGAAAAATTACACTAATATTGGTGTATGAGACACACTTAACACCTTTTTTTCAGCTAAATATTCAGTACCAAAGATGGCTCTCAAAGAAGCAAGCAGCCACTTTAATGCGCAAAGCATGCTGGGTACATAGCGAGATGGTTCAGTATAGCAGCGCCACTTTTTATCAGCTATTCTCCCTCATTAGGTCTTCATCACGCATTTAAATAAAACATTGGTATACAATAAGGTAAATAAAGCTTGTGGAGTGCTGGTTTGATTGAAAACGCTCTTCGATGTGACCGAAGGGGAGGGTGGGTGGCGTAAAGTGGGTCTCAGTGGATCCGTCGATACCTCAAAGACTAATACTCAATTATTTTAGCTAGGAATGGGATGTCATTATTGATAAACATCAATAAATCACTAAGTGTTGAGGTCTGCCGGCTTAACTGTTTACCATTTCACAATGGAGCTCATCTCGTCTGACCTCCCTGTTTATCCTGTGAAGCTATTTTAAAACCACATCCTCCACAGTTTGCATTGTATCAGCCGGTATGGATTTTTCTGTCAACTATAGGCCCTGCATATCAAGCTTATTTATCTCTTCTCTGAAAATGTGACTGCTGTCCATCAGCTACCAGCTGAGGATGTTACTCCGGGGAAAAGCAGGGGTGGGAGGCTGTGTGTAGGAGGAGTCAATTTTTTTTATCAGTGTTCCTGAAAGTCTCCACTGGCTGCCCATCGAGCTCAATAAAGGTCATTGCTTAGTCAAAAGCCCATTGTTTGAGGAAAAAAAAGCTCATGTCAGTGAATTCCCTCTGTGACGGTGAATGTGGGAGAGAAAGAACATCTTGTGCTGCTGTAGAGACCCATTACTGTTGCTGGGTTCCTGCTGGTCAGTGATGGAGGCTAAAATAAGAGTTGTAAATTGTCTAATTCACCCCCTATGGTAAAATGAAACAAGAACCATGGTGAGCAAATATTGAAATATAGTTAATTAAAAGGGTGTTCGGAAAAAAAGGATTCAGAAGGCTGTGGATGACTGAAAATAAAAATGTAGCATTAAAAATAAGTGAAACTTATAATAATTGCATACAATTAAATTCAAAACAAGCCAGGCTGATATTATCGGATAATTGGTATAATTGTTGTTAGCTTAGGATGAGCACTGTTTGCTACTCACGTTCATTAACTGCAGCGTGAGTGGTTTTAATGTGAGACACATGAATGGAGGGATATGTTTAACAAAATTAATATAATTATTGATAAAATGCAACATTTTTGTGACTAATTTATGTGAGATATGATACTAAAACCAGGGGAAAAAGTAATATTAAAACACACAAGAAGATGCAAATAAAGCAGCAGTTCCAACTCTAAGTTTTTTCTTTGAAATGTAGAAAGGGAGAAGATTTTTAATGTGTATTTATGTGTGATGAGGCCTTGTACATATTTGAATAGCATTTCTAATTTGATTTTATGTACATGGAGAGTGAAGTAAACTGGAGTCCCATTCCTTGTATGTGAACACACATATCTGTCCAGTCAAGCTGTTTCTGATTCTGTATTTTTAGAACGTTTGAAAAAGCAAACATGTAGTGTCTTTCTTGAAGACTTCATTTATTGTATTCTTTCTCTCACAGTTAATCTGCATCCTTCACCAGCCTCCCCAAAAGCCTTAAGCTAAAGAAAGCTCATGCAAGTCTTGCTTTCCCTCCTAACCAGGAAAAACTGTTATCTGCCTTTTGAACATGCCCCACTTACACACTTCACAGATGGGCGTGAGCAAACTGCTTGCAAATCACCATTTCTTTTGCCTGGACAGTCGCTAAAATGAAAGGAGCAAGCCGGTCAGTGGGATTTTTCCACTCAAACTCAGTTCAGACAAGATGTGAGAGAAGTGGCATTCTGATGTGTTTCTGAGAGTGTCAGGAGAGCCTCTGCCAGGAGAGCGCAACGCAGCAGGGCTGACAGCTCCATCATAAAGCTCCCCAGCCAGTCGTCAATCACTCAGCAAGGCTTCCGTCGGCCATGGCACTGCGGAAGATGAGCAGGCGTGTAGACACACACATGCACACGCACACAAACACACACCTACATACCAACACCATGGCAAGAGACCACTTCGCCATCACACTACTGAGACATTTCCAACTAAGCCTGGCAGACGTGCTACAACTCTGAGTTACAAATCTTCAATCAAACTGAAGTCGTGGCAGTTTCCTGAAAACATGGCGGCCGTAAACATCTGATGGTGAGAGCTGCCCCATGACCTGAAGACTTCACACAGGCTCAAAATAACATTCATAATCCCTCTGCCCTCCCTGTCATATATGTACAACCACATACTCAAAAACTGGCATGACATACTGTTCACACACACACACTGACATTTACAGACACACTGTGACGAAAGCCTGCACTGATACTCTCTCACCTGAGCTTCATGCTCCTCAGACAGGAACATGTACGAGTAATGCAGCCAGGACATTTGTTTAGTCCAGAGCCTGAATTCAATGCTTCACATGTTCATCACTTAGTCAGGAAAAATAACTTTTTTAGGATAATACAAGAAGTGAAAGCCGAAAAAATGTTCTCGCACAGATCTGGGACAGAAATGAGGAAGCATAATGGCTCTCCGGGGAATACACTGTGCCGTCTTTATTTTCCGTTACCTCAAAAGACAAGTTTTCTTGGGTGTTGTGCCGGCTTAGCTCATTTTCTTCTTTTAATGTGTGGTTTTACTAATTTATTTTATTTTTATATGAATCTAAACACTAAAATTAAAATCAAAGTGCTGCGGTCCTCAGAGGCTTGTTACTTTTAGGAATAATGAGGAATGAAAAAACTTAAAACATCACTACATGAAATATTCATGAATTCTAAGAAAGCCACTGTTCCCTAGTCAACTGTTTATTCTGTATATAAATATAGAGCTAAGATATTTTTTTTCTTGTATTAATATTGACTGAAAAGGTCACAGGGTAGATTATGATCTCTAGAAATAGACATCAAAATATAACGGGGTGTACGATGGTAACGCTGGTGTTCATTTAGAACAAGGGATTTATTGCAGACCCATGTACTGAAGAAGTACAGTCACATATTCTAATAACTAAAAATGATTTGTAGATGTAGCTATGTGTCCAAAAAGGTGCCTTAAAGCAGTGGTTCTCAAAGTGGGGTCCTAGGACCCCTGTGGGTCCACGAACCATAGCGTGGGGGTCCGTGAAATAAATATAAAAAATGTCTAATACCCTTTTTAAATGCTATGTCATTAAAAACAACATATATACAGATGGGGACCATTTGCGCCAATAAAACCAGTATATTGTGCCCTTTACTCCCACCCTAGTTATTTACCCTTTGGGCAAATAGAAACTGATATGATTGTGACACTCACATCAATCTGTCACGTATCACTCATTCATACATCCCTCCGGTCACAACTTTTCCTGCTACTACTTAGCTTTGCCTACTAGCTCGCTAGCATGGAGCCATTTCTAAATCAGTTCACATCCCAAGCTAGCTAAATTAAGACAATATTACGGCAGGTATATAAAGTTTGTTTTTATTGAGAATAGTGACGGGAGACCAAAATGCGTCATGTGTCTTCAGGTGTTAGCGAACGAAGCTATGAAGCCAGCCAAGCTAAAGCGACATCTGATCACCCGGAATATAAGGAAATAAGTAAAGACTTTCTCCAGCAAAAGTGCGAGGAATACATCCGCCAGAAAACACAGATGGTGAAGTGTTTTCTGTTTATCACTATGGAACAGATCTGAAGTATTTCAATTTATTAGTTTTACAGTACAAATAGTTCCAAGGGCATCTAAGAATGCAAACGGTAGTAAGCATGTGCTTAATCTATGTTACAATTATGAGGGAGTCCTTGGAAAATGTTCTCACCTGTAAGGGGTCCCTGGCCCCAAAAAGTGTGAGAACCCTTGCCTTAAAGAATTAAACCTTTGTCAGGCAGGTTGTTCCTCCAACATGGTGGATCAACCTGGAGTTATTGTGTTGCTTTACTGACTGATCTTTAGCTCTAAGGTTAAGAAAGACAAATGTGTTGTCTTCAGTTGTTTGTCTGACAGTCTTCAAACTGTGAACAACTTTTAGTTTGAGTTGATTTTGGTGCCCTCTGTTTCTCTGATATCTTTTCTGACTTTGTCCTGTACATGTATTGGTAGTGTATTCTGATCAAGTCTTACCATGCTTTCTTTCAATCATTCACTCACTGAATATTTGCTGTGGAAAAAGTTGTAAACGTTTTTCTCTTTTTAATAATTGACTTCTGACAACTCCCTCTTCACAGCAGGTATTAAAGTCACATCACTGGTAATTACAGTCTGTTTCATAACCTGATCAAAAACTCTCACAGGAGCTTTAAGATACTCAGTGTATACTCTGCTATGAAAGAGAAACAACATAAAGTTAAGATACATTAAATGGAGCAGTAACCAGAATATAACATTTTCAGAAAACAATCATCAAAATATCAGCAGATGAATTCCAGTTGATGGTCTAACTAAATGTTCCAGCCAAAACACTTTCTAGGCATCAATCATAAACCATGAAGCCCCCTGGTGACATACACCCTCTAGAACTGCAGGTAGTAAACTCATTATTTCTCTTTGGCACCTGAGTACAGCAGCAGTCAGAACGGTCCTCTCTGTAACAAGGGGGCGAACCTCTTGCTCCCAGGGGAAAACTCCAGCGTTTGAGAGTTGTCCAGGAGCTGCTGTACACCGAGGTGAGCTCAGATACTATTTATCTCCTTGAATATATCTTCTGGTAATGGCTTCACCTGTAACCCTGGCCCCTTACCACCAGGGAATACCACATTGCATGTTCCGGGGGGAAGCTTTGCTGCCTGAGATCAGCTTTTAATGTTATATGGGAAGTGCACAAAACCTGTTGGTTTTAAAAGTGGAGTAAATGCTGGAGTGCTTTCACTATATGGTACTGCTCCTGTTACTCTTATGATGGCTTACACGAGAATACTAGACAGAGGATTGTAGAAAGACATCCAACTGTTTAAGAGCCAATCAGAAAATGATTTTATCTCTCAGTGTACTAAAACACTCTCTTATTTGACTCAACTTTTAATTGAAACAGAATGTTGATCATTATGAACCCTGCGGTCACATTTAGAGAAGAACTGATGTTAAAGCTGGCTGTGGTTTTGAGGCTTATCATACAGCTACATTTCAACCAGGGTGATATTCACACTCTTGTCCAAACATGGTAAAATCTGCCTCCAAAAACACAAGATTGGAAATCCAAAATACCAAACTTAGGCCTTGAAATGTTGTTCTACAAACATAGGTGATGTGACATCATGGCTGTGACTACAGGAGCACTGATTGACCGGCTGGTGACCGGCATCGACTGATTTGCAGCCCACTCGGCCGTGATCGGTGACTGCTGGTGTTCTCAAAGACAGCAGATCCCGTGCTGATCCTAGATTAACACACATGAGCTGCACATTTCATGCCATGCGCACAGCGTCACAAACACTAATGACAGCCACACACAAACGAACTAACAAGTTGGCAGTGCAGACGTGAGGTGTGCATCAGCAGAGGCAGAAAGCACTGACCTACAGGAGCATAAACAGAGACTGATTCTCTGCACTATAATTTTGTCCAGTAATTAAATATACATGCAAATCTATCAAAACACTCTGAAGGCAGCACGTTCATATGAGACAACTGTCCCTCTGTGTTGAGGCTGGAGGAGGACTGTACATTAAAATATAGTTGAATTATGTCACCAGTAACATTCTTTGGTTTCAGGGGACTCTTACATGATAAAACCTCAACATGTCAGTGTGAGATTAATAGCTTGATGTGTAAGAATAGGTACAGGAAGCATCTAGTGTTGGACATATAGATAATTAACAGATATGAAACAAGAAGACAAACAATCTCTTAACTGCAGTGTATACTGTTCACTGAGGCAGCACAGGAAAGAGAGGCAGGCGGGTAGGAGACTGAAAGCAATAGTCTGATTCAAAAGTAACATATTGTACACATTTGATGGGTAACTTTTAATTATTTGGCAGTCAGGGAGGATGCGATTGAGAATCAGCCAAGATAAGACCCAACAGGTCGGGCATTGAAAAATTGTAAATTGGAATCAGCCAAGGAAATTGCAATCAATGCATCATCGCTATGACTGCTTTTTACATACAGTCCATGAACTCAGCACACAGCTGACCTTTCAGGCTCACCTTTCGCTCTAACATTACTTCCTAACAAGGCCCAGGGGGTCCAGACTTGCTACCAGGCACATCAGGTCTTTGAACACTATGGTAACACCCCCCTCCCTTCCATCACTTGGGAGTCCATATTGGGATCTTTGAACCATAGCAACAGGGTGACAGGTGCACACAACAACCCATAAGGATAAAGCGGTAATGTTGAGAAGTATATGATCCGATTATTTCCCGAACACGGTTGGAGGGCAATAATAAAATGACAATGACAAAAGACTGTGCATGTGTACTGCATCAGTAATGTGTCTGTAATGAATCAGTGATAACTGCAAACAGCTTAAGCTACCTTTGGAAAGATGATGCTGCCAGAGAGAAGTAAACACAACATTAGGGCCCGTATTGTTCCATTTCACCCATCAGAAATACTTAGATTTCAAATTATGTTTTCAAAATGAATGCAGCTTTCCCGGGTGGAAAACTAAATGTATTTTCCCAGCAGCAGGAGTGTTTGGTGAATTTGATGATTCAACCCAGACTTTCATTAATTTAGCCCTCAAAACGATTTGTTTTCCGCTAAAGTGGCTTGGAGAGTGGACAAAGTTTGCAGCCACAGTACAAATTAGATGCAACTTTATTGATTTCTGTGGGTAAAGCTGGGTCACTGCAACAAAGAAAGAGCTTAAAGAGAATAAGAGGATGTAACATACTGCAGATAACAAATAAGCACAATAAAATGAACATCTTGAAGATAATAGTGTACAACGCGGAGAGCATTACGGTGTCTTTATCAAGATAAGGTGGTCAATACAAGGAAAGTCTTTACAGCACATGGAAAATAAAACAAAATGGGTGTGTAAAAACCATGACGGGAAGAACAAATCAAAGCTCCTGGATCATCCTGCACACGCTGAAGGAGCGAACAGAGCAGGGTGTGCAGGATCATCCAGGAGGAGGATCCGGCTGTGCCTGCTTCACAGGGAAATCAAAAGTTCCTATAAAAGTGCCTCCTGTCTGAATTGCATCAGCTCTTCCGGATAAAACTCCAAGTGCTGTATATCCAACGTTCTCATGTGGCTTTAGGGTGATGGACAGCATTCTGAATCCAGTTTCCCAGAGTTGCCCTCTCCCTCTCGGCTGTTTCTTAATTGAGTTTTAGAAAATCTCTGTAGTCATGGCAGGGTAATAGCCACTCCTCGGAGACTTGAGCCAGACCAAGAATGTGGAATTCATTGTCTGCAGGAAAAAGGTCATCTGGAAGTTTCAGTATCAATTACAGACAAAAGTAATCGCTCTCACGGGATTCACTCTGTTTCCATAAACACAATACTCGGTATAATGAGACCTGTGTATCATTGTAATTAACCTTGGAGTGTTCTTTCTGAGGAATGTTAATGAAGCGTCAGTCTGTCAAATGTAATGAATATGTGAAGCTTCTGTCTTTGACACATTATGGTGTATTCACAGTCCTCTCATTAAGTCCAGTATTGGAGGAAACAGGCTCATTCACACAAACCCAACCAGCACCTTTGCCCTCTGCAGACGCTCTCTGTTTTTGCATTCACACGGCACATTCACACACTGACGACTATCCCAAACCAATAAGCTTGAGGTGGAAAATAAAACTCTTCACTGAAATCAGGTATTGAGGCTCATTTAAGGTGAAGGACACATGAATATTATTCTCATGGACCACAGACAATGAGCGATGTGTCAGAATACACTGCGATTTCCAGTTAAGTAGAATGGACAAAAACAGGACAGATATATATCGCTACAATAATAACTAAAATAGCACCGTTTCTATTGGTTCACTGTTCATTTTACAGGTAAATGATGGAAAATGGTTCTCTAAGAACAGCAAGTCTACTGGAGCCACTCAGGAACAAGAGCTGCACTTTTAAATTTCTCAGACATTCGGGGCCAAATTAAAACGACTAGGAGAAAATAAATGTTCCAGCTGCTGGTGTCACAGTCACAGGTGGTCATATTTACTTCCAAGTTGCTGTCAATCTCGAGAGAGTAGATCCAACATAATATGACACCATTAGAGGGCAGGCATCAGGGGCACAATGTGAGAAAGAAAGAAGGAGGGAGGACAGAACTCTTTTAGTGAAGACAGTGATTGACAATGTCTGACAATCCTCGATCCCTGAAGTATTTAGCTTTAGTCTCTTCCTGCCTCTATTTGTTATCGTGAATGAACTGAGGCCAACATCATGATCTGTGCACAGGGCATGACGGGACAAGAGGTAGAGCTGACTGAGTCCCCAGCCATACACTGGTGGAGGAACAGTGGAGAGGTGGCTGAACTTATTTGGCTTTAGGGCTCGGCCAGAAGGTGAATCCATTTTATTGATTCATTTGTATTTGTGACTGAAAATCCAGATCTTCTTCTTAACTTTCTCTGCTGCTCCCCTTGGGCTACTGTAGTTCACGCCCGTTTACTTCCTACATAGCCACACACAACTACAACATGGCTGCCTGCGTCAATGAAGAGTTTGTTCCCAGAAGAAACGCAGTGTTGTCAGTCATTTGGAACTGGTTTGTTTTTTTGGCTTCAGACCTCGAACAAACCAGTCCGCTGCAAAGTTTGTTCATAGGCTAAAGGCAGCAACGTGACCAGTTTATTTCTACATCTGAAACTGAGGAGTGCAGCAGAGTGGGGGAAATGTGGCTCACTACGAGACGCACAAGACCACTATACTCCCACAAACACTCACTAAAAAGCAGCAAACATTAGTGGAATCATTTTCACATTACATCACGTGTGACAAGACAAAGACTGTGTCGCAATCCATTACTGATGCAGCCGCACTGCATATCGCTTGAGATAGAGTGCCAATATAAACACAGAAAAGCCTGGTTTAATCCACATGATTAAAACATTTGACCCCAGGTTTGTGCGACACAGACGCAAGTGTTTTTCTGAAGTTGCCCTGCCTCATCTGTACAAATGTACATGTGAAACGATTGCTAGAGAGCTGGAGGGGATGTTTTTGGTCAGATATTTGCAGCCTTACATGAGTTTGATGGTGCATTTTATCACTGAGGACATGGCTCTGTGAAGTCTAGCTTCCAAGCAGCTTCCATCTATTATGACCTCAAAGGTGAGCTTCTTGTCCAGCGGCTAAAAACTTGTTGGAGAAATTTCTTTGCATTTGCAGTCTGTTGTTCATTTCCAAGATATTGAGGCAGGTGTTGGTCGGTTGCTTGCTGGTAGAGCTTTACACGTCCATCACTGTATCATCCGTCTGTTATTCTTCAACAACAATACTTCATTTGAGTTGTTATACATTTGTTTAAGAGAATAACAAGACAACTGAAGGAGCAAAACATGCTGTATTGTGCAACAGAAATAGTGCAGACTGCTTCCTGAGAGCAGCATGTCGTCACACAATTTACCCTTTCTTGTATTGTTGGTGAGTGCTTTTACTGACACTCTGGGGAGTTTTGGAAAGGTTCTTTAAAATGATTTGTACAAAAAAAAAGGGTATTTTGATTTCGTGGCAGCCTCTTACCGTTTACTTGAAGAGTGTGGGTCTGGAAAAGTTTCTCGTATCCATCAGCGTGGCAGGTGTAGTTGCCCATGTGAGTTGTGGTCACCTTGGTGATGTAAAGGGAGCCATCATCCCCAAAGTCCTAAAAGTGAGAGGAGGAGAGAACAGTCTTAGCTGTAAATTGGAGTAAGCTCTGGTATTCCTGCAGTGCAGCGGTGATGGTCAAAGTGGGTGAAGCTGGAAATGAACAGTATCAATCAGGATGCAACAAGCTTGTAGTGTGCAGATGAGAAGATAACACATATTGACAATATGAATAAAATAATCACTGTTGTGCAGATTTAATCAATCAAATGTTTAGGGCATTTAGAGCCAAACGGGCAAATGAGGAAACTAAAGAAAGAAAAGCATCCTGGCATGTGTCATTTCCCAATCAGAGGAAAGTGATCTGATGGGAAAGAACGAGAACTATAATTGTTTAGCATAAAACACATCATGCTGCAGACAGGCTGTCAGTCAGAATAACCTCTGCTGCTCGTTCTAAAAGTCAGTAAGTGAGTGAGTGGTTGACATGCACATCTCAAAAACACAAAATGTTGCACTTTAATTCTCACGTGGTTCATTCAGAACAAAACAAAAGACATAATTACACCAAAGCTATCTGTGATGTTAACTTATGTAGAGCCAACTGAAACATGATTAATTCATGCTGTGTTGTGATAATTAAGCCAGTGAACACACAAAAGGAATGGTGCTGGACAAGGAGAGAGAGCAAACAGAAGAATAAATTATTCAGCCGTGAGACAGAGAGAAGCCCCCAAAGCTAATGAGCTCATTGACGCAGTGCCACTGGGATGAATCGTCAAGGTGAAGAGCAACTGCCTGCCATCATGACAAGTCATTGTTATAAGATCTTCTGTTATGGTGTGTTATGGGAGGTTTGTCATGTCTTGTGTAAATGCTCAATCAATGGTGTTGTGTAAATTATGTCGCTTGAGGGGATGAACTCAATTTCTACATTTACAGGGATGCATTGTGTTCAGGTAGCTGCAGGTTTAACGCTGCCTCGAAGGGTTTCTGATGCACTAAAGGCTTGAAAATTTATATAACGCTGAATGTCAAAGTCTGTAGTCAAACACAGTAACATTTACATCTTCCCATGACGACCCTGCATTCACATTGGGATGCCATCTCCCGTTTTGTAGTATATTGAGTCAGATGATTTGCAATCCTGTCGATCATTTTGCTTCTCTGGCCTCCGAACATTCATCAGTCATATTTTATGTTAAAGTGTATTTGTTACTGTAAGATCTATCTACGATAAGGTGGACGAGCTAACCCAGCACCAGAGGGAATACTGGCAGAGTAGCATCATGCTAACAGAGCTAACACCGGACACAAACGCCACATTGGAAGGATTTCACCTGCTGTGGGCGGACAGGGTACAGGAGAGCAAGACTGAACTAACTGGTGAAGAAGGCCAGCTAAGTCCTGGACCCTGTGGAGGTGGTGGCTGACAGGAGAATTATGGCCAAGCTGTTGTCTCTGATGGACATTTTTTTTTCTGTATATATTCTTGTTGAAATTCTTGTTCTGTACACCTTCTTGTTTGCTGCTGTAACTCCATGAATTTCCCCGTTGTGGGAAGAATAATGGAGTATCTTATCTTATTACAAATTGTAAAATGTGGTGTATAAGACGCACTTTTAATACTCAATACACCAATATTCCAGTATAAAAAGCAAAGAAAGGTGTTCTATTATGTTGCAGTATTTTACCCAGAGGATGTTGTTTGCAGAAACAAGCAATTACATCAGTGCACAAAGCATGCTGGATACTATTATGATTGAATGTTTTAAATTATTATTGAAGACCCATCTCTTCTCTCCACCAGCAGAGGGGGACGGTGCAAGTCTCAACTAATCTGTTACAGGAAGTGCGTCTGTCGATAACTCACTTAATGCTACCATAGGCTGTGCTCAATTACAGTAGGGGTAGTTAGTTAGGTGTTAACAGATGGTGTTAGAAAGAGCTACAGGTCTGCATAAAAACTGCATGTTGCTGAACGCAGGGGAAGTCTTCAGGCAGGAACACAGTTTGACCTTTTTCCCTCTGTCTTATACACTGGTGCGACTTATAGCCTGGATTTAACAGTAATTCAAATTGAATAAAACTATATAAAACATGAGAACGATTTCCGTAGTTTACATTTTTTCCTTAGTTTCAGGGAAGATAACCTCAAAATCCATCAATTACTCGATGAGAGGCATTTTAACAAATTATCTATGAAGCTGTAATTTCATAAAACTTCAGAAACTGCTTAAAAACATATTAAATATATTCAAAAATAAACGTTTTACCACTCTCTGATGCATAGTGGCTCTTGAGCAGCCCTCATTACATTTTTTTTTCAGTGCTCACTAACTTGATGGAGGCCATGTGTCAAAAACGTGTGCACCCCTGATTGCTGCCATGCATTAAAAAATCATTCAGGTATCTTTAAGCACAGTGAACTTTTGATCTTAAGATTGTCCCTGGCTCTGCCCCTGTGCCCCTTTGTCTTAAAACTGAACACCCCATTCCTCTACTGAAAAAAACCTCATCACTAATTACTACTCTCTCAGAAAAGTTCATGGACAAGAAAGTGCTTTTTCTCATTAAAAAGCTTTTAACATTTCCATCACATCTTTGCTGGCTGTTTATATCTTGGAATCACACCTCACTTTAAATGTCTCAAGACAAGAGAGAGAGTCAGCCATTGTGTTTACAGGCGTGCAGTGTGTTTATCAGTCCGTCCTGGTGTGCGCCGATCTAACCTGCAAGCTCGGGAACGGGCTGAGTGAAGCATCAGAGCCTCACAATATGAGGGGAAATCGATGGTGCGTTTTGGCCCCTTGGGCTGAGAGCATATTGTGTCACCTTCTTAAATGAAAAATGAATGGGGGGAGAAATGAAACTCAGGGGGGTGGAACGAGCCGCGGCGGAGGCTGTCGACATGATTCCTCCACCTCACCTCACCACCCTCACCTCAGCTATCAGCAGCACCCAGCACCCAGCTCTCTGCAGACACAGCAAGCCGGCGCACGAAGGGAGACAAGGGCAGGTAGAGGTGGATTTACAAATAGGCCATAGCCCTCAAGAAACTATAATTAATAAAGCTGTCAGTGACAGGTCACCTCTGAAAGGACACTAAAGAGCAACCTCATTGGACGACTGACCTCTCTGCAAGTGACGCGACATTTCAGAAAAAAGCCTCTGCAGAAGTTAACAGCCATGCCTATGAAACTTTAAGAAGAGGAACACGACATGCTTGATGAAAATCAGCCTGCAGTTTTGACAGTGTCAGACAAATTTGTTTCTCTAAAATTACCCATATGGAGTCAACACAACTAAAAACAGAGTTTGACAGTAATAAGCTGGTTCAGGAAATTTAAAAAATCCCATTTCTCCTCTGCCTTCAGGGGTACATAGTCCCACAGCTAGCTTTGTGAGCCGATAACTTGTGATGTCTCCTGCTAAAAGTGTCCGCCTCCACGTCAATGAAACAGACTTTAACATTTTCAGGATACAAATCTTCCAAGTTACTCTGCATCATCCTGAAACATCACTGCTAACAGTTTACAACTTGAACTGCGTAGCCAAGGAACAAACTTTCCTAACACTCTGATTCACATAAGGATGTTGCAGCTTTTGCACCTGCTAAACGTGTCCAAATGAGCCTAAGAGACACTGTCTAGTTTACAAAGGGTTAAATGCTCCACAAACTGCACTGCAGAGCAAATAGCATCCCTGTACTGGTGTTGTTTGCATGGATTTAAATGAGCCATTGGAGCAACACAGGCCCTTTTCTATGCAAATGAGCCTGGCTGGAGGTAGCACCTAATTCACTTACACTGGTGCTAACCGCCCTGCGCAGTTAGAGTGATATATTCACCGTCTGCTGAGAGCTGGTGGTAACTGTGCCACCTTGTTTATACACTCAAACTCTTCAGTGATCAAAACAATTCCACCTCTGGATGACCTACAAGTAACGCATCTGTACATGAAGTCTGTTAACATTTTTACATTACTACTATTGTAATAATCAGAGGTTAGGGCTTTCTGAGGCTAAACCCCAACACACAGGCTGTTACCTGAATGAGCTGCTTTTTGTTACCTCTTTCCAGGAAGTAATCTGGATACAAACTATGAAATCAGTATCTCATCCATCATGATTCAACTCCACAAATGGCAAAGACTTCCCCTCTCCGTTCAGCTCATCATGTATGTGCATAGAATCTAGTTCAAGCAGGGCGGCAGCTCACAGCACAGCTCTGCGCAGCACAGACTGGAGATGTGGCAGCTCATGTTAGTCACAATCAGGTGCAAAACCATAGCAACCCGCACATAGCTGCAGAACTTTATGGGCTTTCTAGGAGCTTGTGTGTCATTGGTTCAATTATTTGTAAATTAGGCCTAGAGACGGAGGAAATAGCTGGGGAAAATTATGTGCAATTCATGGTGCTGTTAACAGCTGCAGTCCATTCTGTCTGAATCCTACTTAAAAGTTCAAGTTTTATATTTTGAGCATAAAGAACAATATTCTCCATTGCATTGAGTCTGAGGTAGATATTTCAGAATCAAATATGTCTTAAATTGTCACAGAAGAATACAACTATCAGCAGAGCTTTTTTTATTTCACCACCAGAGAAAGGTGAGGAGATTCAGGATTCAGGCTGCAGATCTAACGTGAATACATGTTTTATTTAACTCTCACAATCTCATATTTTCTTCTATGATGCTATTCGTGAATCAACATGATCCAAGGAAACTAACGTTGTATTTCTCAACTTGTACCGAGTATCCATTAATTTACTCAACAAAAGAACCGCCTGTGCTCACAATAACAGCTTCACCTGTTGTGCTGTGAATCTAGAGATGTTCTATATTTTTCCAATAAAAAAATAATTAGGGAAAGAACAAAATCCACATGCATTGATTCTGGTAAAACAAAGTCTTTGTGTATTAAAACTGTGATCCGGCTTATTTTTCTGTATCACAGACCTCTTTAATGAGCCTCAACAGTGCACAGTATGACACATTTCTTCATTACCACAAAACCAGCCACTGTGGTTTGTTTTTTCCTCACAACTGTTAAAGGGAAACTGTTTGGTATCTTTTTAGAATTACGTGTATTTTCATGACCTGAAATGTAACATTTATAACAGATGGAGACTGAGGCCGAAGGCAACAGACATGCTTGAGAAGTCAAAACATTTGGGGATGAGCCGTGATCGGTTGAGGTAAATAGATGAGCAACATCCCCAGCACAGGGTTCCCACTCTTTTCCAGAGATCATTTTCCAGGACATTTCAAGGACAGTTTCAGTGATGATCAAGCTGGTATGACAGTCTAAATTTAGTTCCTAATTTAGTTCCTAAATAGTCTAATATGTTCCTCTCAGTGGAAGTCTACATTGAACGACGTGCAGTATATGGCTATCCATCAAATCATCTCTTACATTCTTAAAAATGATGGCAAATTGATTATAGAATAATGCAACCGCAGATGTAAAGCACTTTACAATGTTACAATGTCATTTTGTCATTTAGCAGATGCTTTTATCCAAAGCGACGTACATACGAGAACAAGAACGACACAAGCAAAGATCTAGACAAGAGGAAACAAGATCAGTACGAGTAACAAAGTGCTTCAAGTCCATTTGGGTGCAGGTACTGCCAAGCAGTGTAAAGGCAATGCACTAATGTAAGTAAGCATTTTTTTTTTTTTTTAAATAAGGAACATCTACAATGAAGCAACCAAACAATTTAAGACCTTCCATTATCATCATCAAGAATTAACATCCCCACAATAATGACCAAAGTACCAAGTGCTGGGTCACTCAAGAGCTGAACACAGATTCCCAGAGTAGAGAAGGACAGTGTGAGTCAATTGTAGCTGGAAGACATGATCTGCCACTGGGGACAACAGTGGAGAACAGTCTAGCTAAGTGCATAGTGCTTCTTAAAGAGCTGGGTCTTTAGCTGTCTTTTGAAAGTAGTGCAACCAAGTAACAATGATGTCCAACTCTCATCTCAGCTTTCTCTTTTCTCAAAAAATACAAAATTAGCTCAGAAAAAAACAAAAGAGCCAGCAAAGGAATCTGCCTTACTGAAATAAAAAAATAACAATCAGAGGATCAGTGCATAAATTGACCTAAATAGAACTGAATGACAAAAATGGCCACAAATGTTAAATGGGGGTGTGTTTTTTTAACCGTGTCAGATCGCACGCAGTCATGTTGGCAAATTTTCCAGGACAATCTGTGATTTTCCAGGACATTTGACTTTTTCTCCCATTTTCAAGGAGTTTTCCAGTACTGGAAAACTGGTCAACTGTTTTCCAGGTTTTCCAGGACACGTGGGAACCCTGCCAGCACTACCCTTCATACTTTCCTTGTACTAAGATATCTGATTGCATGTACTCAATGTGTTTATATATGCAGGGATCATAACGCTCACACTATTTAATGACCATAACTCATGCCTAATTGATTATTATCGCATGCATCTGTGTTAGGCAGCTCATTAGCTTTGTGGGCTTGTTGCGAATGGACCATAAATAAAAAAGTGAAGCAATGTCCATCTGTTGAGGCAAAGAAAGAGTTAAAAATATCCTACCTGAGACGGGATCTGTTGGAGAGAAAACAGGTTAAACACTGATGAGTTTTGTTAATCAAAATCATTACGTCTTGAGAAATACATTTTAAAGCATATCAATGACCCTGCTGGTTCTGTGGTCACAAATGAGTCGATAGCCTGATTTATACCTCTGTGTGGACTCTACACCATAGTGGCCCACGCCGTCATAAGCAGTGCATGCTTGTGAGTGTCCCAGCACTCTGCACTACTTTGCCTGTTTACGGTTGTGCTACATTCTCTGCATGGCGACTGAATCTGAGCGTATTACCTTGGAGTTGGAGCTGTTAATGTCGAGCAGTAGCTGATCTTACTGCTGTTAGTGAGAAGAATAAAGGAGAGGAGATGTCGGAGGAGATGGAATTTACGGCTACTGAATCAGTGTAGGGAGAGGATGGGGAATTTTTTGCACGTTTGGAACGATGCAACCCTGCAGACCAATCACAGAGCTTGAGGTCTGCATTGTTTAGATGTGTAGCTACATTTTTGAGGAGGTGCATGTCAGGTGAGGCTTCTGTGTGAGTGTACACTATGGTGTAGTTTTGACACAGAGGTATAAATCAGGCTCAAGTTGTTACAAAGCTCAGTATACGTGTTCATGTAGCTCCTCTGTAATAACATATAGGAGGAGGTACAGTGTGTCCTGGACTCCCAGACCACGTGATCATTACAGTACACACACCCTCATGACAGAAGGTGTAGATGTATTAAAGCTGACCACAGCGACTCAGTAAGATTTATGTGTTATCGGCTTTATCAAGATGCAGCGCTTCATTTATCCATCCTCCGGGAACAGCACAGGAGAATACAAATTCTATCACTTAAGGTAGCATACACTGATCCAAACTGAATGCAGATATCATAAAGTATTACATACACTCAGTGTTACATGCAGTACATCTCCACAATCTGCATAATGTGAAACTGGACAGAAAAAGGCATCAAAGTCTTACGGGAGATAAAAACACATTTTCATGGACAGGAGCAGAAAGCAGAAGAAGAAGAAGAAGAAGAAGAAGAGAGGAAGCACACATTGCTCTGCTTCCTGCCTTATATTTAATCCTCCATACACTTTCTAATTTTGTTAACTGCATGTCTTTCCAAGATTTCAGTGCTTAATCTGATAACTTTTATTGTGACCCTGCAAGTTGACTTTGCAACTAGGACACGTTACAACGAAAAGTAGCTGAGAAATACTTTTTGCAAACTTCACATTCCTTCACATGGCTGGATCTCCAAACTTAAAAAAAAATTACACAATGAAATAAAAGTGCATTTTCATCTGCTGTGCTATTTCCGGAACTTCAGAATCAGCATCCCTGGACGCAAACATACACAGGCACGCAAACACAGGCACGCAAACACACAAACCCAACTGTGTCTTTGGCTCGGCCACTCAGGGAGGATTGAAATACTGACAGCCTTGGATGATGATGCAATAGCCAGCAACTGTCAACTTCATGGAATTACAGTAAGCTGCTTTGTCAAAATTTAGAGAGGCTCCATTGAACTCCAGGATACAAGCGCACCCCCGGGATTAATGCCGATCCACTAAGTCTGAACGTCGACAAAATTTCTAAAATAACCACGTTCAAAATGGGGAAGGCCTGCGAGATCAGAATGCATAAAGCTCCCATGTGTACTCACAGGAATATGACTCTAATTAAGGCTGGCAGTGGATACTCACAAATATTAACAGCCAGCAATTATGCAGAAATTGTCTGCAAGGCAATTTAGAACGAGTCTGAGGATGCCAGGTGCAGACAAAATCCATTCTCCTCTCTGGAAGGAACAACAATGATTGACTGGATGTCTGAGAGCCAAAAATAAATCTGGATTAAGCTGCAGTTGGTGTGTTCCCACCGGTAGTTCTCTTGGTGCTGCGTGGTTTGCACATATTTTCCGATGAGTCACAAGAGACTGTAAATACTCATGCTGATTCACTGGCTGTGTTGGTGCAGATGCTCAGGAAGTATTCTGTGCACCTGCAGGGGTTGTAAACTCTGGGTATGTTAGACTTCAAAAAAGAAAAAATCACATCTGACAATCACAGACCTCCAGGGTCAAAGAACAGCGAGTTCTCTGAGAATCAAGAGCGAGTTTAGTCCTAACTCAGTCTCCCTTCATAAAGCTGAACCCACATCATTCTAACATGCTGTGTGCACCAGACAGAGTCTTTTAAAGCTACAACATAAACACGGGCAGTATAGAGAGCCTTGGAGTACCAAAGTGGTTCAAGGTTAATTAAAAACCCACTTTGTTGCATCCTGCTGCTCTGTCTGTGGTGTATAACTTCAGGAACGAGCTCTATGGACTGAAATACTTTCTTAGATTTCTGCAGGTACATGATGGCTGGAAAGCACAAAAGGCCGGCTTTAGAAGACAGGATGTTCTCTTGCCCAATCCCTCAATAAGCTGAAAAATAGAGACAGAGGGGATCTGCAGAGAACGGGTGAAAATGTTTGTTTTAAAATGTTGTGATGCAAAACCATGCCAAGTCCAACAATTTCAAAGGGTATTGAGTCATTTTCATGTCCATGCTCTATCTGCTGTCATTATTCCAGCCATTGATGAAGTTCACACAAAGCTTTTTTCTGCTACAGTGGAAATGCTGAAAAGCATTTGGCAGCAGAGCTTTCATCCCCACTCTGATATGCAGACTGAAAATAGAATTGTGTGCAATCTGATATTAGTCACCAGGAAACTGATGACTGTGTGAAGTGCAGACAAAGACCACACCTGGTCAGGACATTGAACTTTGCTTCATGCTTCAGGCAACATCACGAGATGAAACAAAACTAGGTCTATTGCATCTGCACAAAGGACCAAAAAAAATAAAAAAGAACAAAACAATTCTTCAGAAAAGTATATGAAAGACAGATCAAAGCCTGCTTCGACCTTACAGGAGCTCGCACCTTTCTTTCTTTTCTCCCACCAATCCTCTAAAAGATATTCAGAGCAGTTTTTAAGAAATAATCTGACTTGACATTTCTCTTTCTGTTACTCGCAGCACTTTCAGACATCTTTTCAGGCCCTGGATGACTTAAAAGTAGTCATAGAGTATTACAGGAAACGGCTCAAAAATGCAAACAGTGGGAAAGCTGTAACTCTCACGTGCACAGCCTGAAAATCACCCATGATGCTGGTGCGGCTCTTAATGTGCATCCCACATCGCGCAGAACCGAAACCAGCGTGCCAGTTTAGAGCAGTTGATGGTGCCAAGGACGACTGGCGACAGCTGGGCGCCTCTTACTCATTTTAAGGGTCATCAACATTTAATGTTACATTAGTGGCTTCGCTGGGTCTCCCTTTATCTACTGCGACAGTGTTGACTTAATTATGCACAGAAGTATCACAGCCATCTTGGTGAGCTTTGACACACAAAGAGGAAACAGAGAAAGAGGAGAGAGGTCTTCCTTCTGTGTACCTCGCCACCTGAGTGTCCCTTCTTGCTTTTGATGTGGATGAAAGTGACACACGGGGCTGTCTGGTGCCACGCTTGCAGATTAACACTCACACAGAGACACACACACATACAGTCTTTTACTGAGCTGTAAAAGTAGGTCCTTCCTCTAGGGCTGAACCCCTTTGGTATCCCCCCTTCATCTTTTTTTTACTTTGTCTGAAATCCCCGTCCCTCCCAGCAGTCTCCAAACACAGAAAGGAGGAACACAAACTGACATCCTGGATTACTGTCAGACCAACAATACAAAGCCAGCGCCAACAGTCAAATAAATGTGCTGACAATCTGAGCCGCTGCCAAAAAACATAAAGTTGGAATAGGACAAGAAAGAAATACAGGTCGAAATCATCAGAAAGGTACGGCTCTCACAGAAAACAGAGACAGCTCTTAAATAGACGAGAACTGATGACTCTTCAAAACGCAGTAATTAGACCTGAGCACTTCATGTGTCAGAACCACTCAACTAGAATCCCATTTTGTTTTTATTTACCTATGAAAGTCCCCTCCTACTTATCTACCCATCCATCAACCCATCTGTCTATCACACACAATAAATCAGAGAGAGTGATGACAGCCGGCTCTTACATTGATGTCTTCCAGGTTCAAGGCGTTCAGGTATTGATGGTTTCTCTTCCACAGTATGGGAGGCCTCCGCTCCCCGGCGATGGCACATGTCATCACGGCGCTCTGGCCCACCGTTACCGTGGTGACACTCACTTTTTGGTCATCTGGAAGGCTGAGCAGGTACACATCTGTGAAGGAGAGGGAACAATGACACGACGTTAGACACATTGTCTTCCGGAGGCTGACTTTGTTTAAGTTTTCAGACACTTCATGAAACTGCTGAGTGAAAGTAACAGCAGGGAAAGTTTTCATCAGAGTGAGTTTGCTTAAACTTCATGAAGTGATGGACTTCTTCTGGGAACAGCTCATAATTCAGAGGAATAAACTCACTGAGATACTTCACGATGCAAGATTTCATTTTTAGCCACATTTTTCACTTAATGAAGCCTGAAAACAACAATAGGAAAAACAAGAGTGTCTCAATTAGTGGCTGTTGTGCTGAACTACAGAGGCAGATGTTTTTTTTTGTTAAAGATGCACTGAGGCAGCACAATTATTGCAATTTGCAAAGTAATGGGAATAGATTAGGTTAAATGTTCTGTAAATCCTTTGCATAATTTATGTAATGATACTATAATGAAAGTCCTGCTTCCTCTGCTGAACTCTCCAAGGACCCCAGTCCACCACCATGCACCTCTGTTTTAGCTAACAGCACAAAAACAGACACATCTGGGAGGCAGGGATTCTGCTGGTGTAAGCCTGCTGCTTTGTAACGAGGAGTTTGAATATTTTTAACCTGCTTGGTGCTCTGAGTATTGAATAAGCATACTAGGCTCTCCACGTAGTTGTAAAAGCCCAGGAGTGCACCTTTTTCTGATGAAAGAGACATGGAAAAAATACGCTTGCACTGCCTAAGAGGTTCCCCCTGGAAACACAGCCCGATTCTCCGACCCGAGTCAGTGCTTTGCTTGATTCTGTAATCCTGCAGTACCTAGAAGTTTCTGGAGCATGTTTTTGGTGATGATGAGATGTGGTTATGTTCTCTGTGGTTATTTTTTACCCTTAATACTAGGAGCAAATCCTGCCTTAGAGGAGAGACAGGGTGTTTTGGAGGTCAGCATGAGTATGGTTGGTTAGCGCTTTTTGTGCGTCGGGTATTTTGTGGAGACAATGAGCACAATATACACTCATCCTTTCTTCAGCTGTGTTATGTAACATGGCCTGTGAGAGAATGCGATTTAATCTTTCTCTTGGGTAATGAGCAACAGAGCAAAAGGAAACAGAGACTCAATTTGTTCTGCTCCTAAGGGCATGAAATACAAAACCTAATGAAAGAGCAGGTCCAGCAGACAGTGTTCAGTTGCCACAGCCTGAAGAATAAGGATGAGAGCACCTTCAATTACACCACAACTCCAACGGCCCCGTACCAACGGCTCCTGAATGCTTTTTTAACCTTCTCACTCATTTGCTGTGTTTGCTCCACTTGTTGTGTCTCTGGTCTGTGAACTTATAGCCCGTTAGATCCGGGCCGTTCAGACTGGGAGTCGTGAGAGAAGTCAAACTTCTTTTCAGCAGGAGGCTCAGAGTTAAGACTCATAATATATCGTTTGGCCCATTGAAACTCAGCTTAAGCCCGGCCAAATCTCCATCAAAATTACAGGATTAATAACAGACGTTTCCTGTAAGTGGAGTATAGCTCTAAGTTTTGGATGATTATACTGTCAATGCTGAGTTTTATCCAACTCTGCTGTGATTTCCGAGGCTTAAAGTCTGTGAGCTTAACTGTATCTGTTGGTCTTCTTTCTGAACTCAGTTAAAAACTCTTAATCCCAATTATGCTACTTTTAGACAAACTCCTTCTATATATAAAAACTGATGAATTAACTGATTTGAAGCGGATTCACATCATCAAGTAACCTCTGTCAGAAACAATGCATTCAGGGCGCCATTGGCCTAGCTGTTCAAGCATGTGCCCCATATACATATACAGAAGGAGGCTTTACAGGGTTCCCACTCTTTTCCAGAGATCATTTTCCAGGACATTTCCAGGACATTTTCATTGATGATCAAGCTGGTATGACAGTCTAAATTTAGTTCCTAAATAGTCTAATATGTTCCTCTCAGTGGAAGTCTACATTGAAAGACATGTAGTCTATGGCTATCAATGAAATCATCTCTTACATACTTAAAAAGTATGGCAAATTGATAATAGAATAATGTAACCACAGATGTACAGCACTTCACTTTATTAGTGCAACCAAGTAACAATGATGGGCAACTCTCATCTCAGCTTTCTCTTTTCTCAATAAATATAAAATAAGCTAAGAAAAAAACAAAAGAGGTGAGAAAATTGTCCAAGGACCCCCTCATAACTGTAACACAGATTCAGCACATTAGTGATGTGTCATGATCAAAAGCTGCGGCTCTGAGAGTCGATGCTTTATAGTGAATCAGAAGAGCCGGCTCCCATCGAGAGAGAGCCGGCTCCCAGTTTTTTCCTTTCTCTGCTTAGCTCTCTCAGTGCTCAGCCCCAGCTCTGCTCACAGCAGAACTTTGTTTTGATTGGTCGGCACAAATCAGCACAAATCACATGTGAGGATATAGGATACAGGTGATGGAGGGGAGGCTGTGTATCCTGGCTACATCTGTTCCTTCTGAGAGAGTCTTCTTGAAGACCGGGCAAATACTCACTGAGAGGAGAAATCGGATCAGCCCATCCAAGCTGACGCATCTGATTGTTCTCAATGCCAACCTGAGGACATTAATAATGTTTGCTCCAGTTTGGTTCTGGTTCTATTTGCTTGAGTTCGGTTCTGGTTCGGTTCAGTTCTGGTACGGTTCGGTTCGGTTCTGGTTCGGTTCTGGTACTGTTCTGGTACGGTACGGTTCTGGTTCGGTTCTGGTTCGGTTCTGGTTCGGTTCTGGTTCGGTTCTGGTACGGTACCGGTTAGGTTTGGTTCGGTTCTGGTGCTGTTCTGGTACGGTTCTGGTTCGGTTCTGGTACGGTTCTGGTTCGGTTCGGTTCGGTTCTGGTTCGATCCTGGTACTGTTCTGGTTCGGTTCGGTTCTGGTACTGTTCTGGTTCGGTTTTGGTTCGGTTCTGGTATGGTTCTGGTAAGGTTTGGTTCGGTTCTGGTTCGGTTCTGGTACGATTCTGGTATGGTTCTGGTTCGGTTCTGTTCAGTTCGGTTCTGGTACTGTTCTGGTTCGGTTCTGGTTCGGTTCTGGTTCGGTTCTGGTTCGGTTCTGGTATGGTTCTGGTATGGTTTGGTTCGGTTCTGGTTCGGTTCTGGTTCGATTCTGGTATGGTTCTGGTTCGGTTCCGTTTTAGTTCTGGTACGGTTCTGTTTCGGGTCTGGTTGGGTTTGCTTGGGTTTGGTTCTGTTTGCATGAGTTTGGTTCTGGTTCTGTTTGCTTAACTTAAGTTCTGGTTCTAACCCTAATCACAACCCCAACCCTAACCCTAACCCTAACCCTAATCCTAACCCTAACCCTAACCCTAATCCTAACCCTAACCCTAATCCTAACCCTAACCCTTACCCTAACCCTAACCCTAACCCTAACCCTAACCCTAACCCTAATCACAACCATAACCCTAACCCTAATCCTAACCCTAACCCTATTCCTAACCCTAACCCTAACCCTAATCCAAAGTCTAACCCTAACCCTAACCCTACCCTAACCCTAATCCTAACCCTAATCACAACCATAACCCTAACCCTAACCCTAATCCTAACCCTAACCCTATTCCTAACCCTAACCCTAACCCTAATCACAACCCCAACCCTAACCCTAACCCTAACCCTAACCCTAACCCTAATCACAACCCCAACCCTAACCCTAACCCTAATCCTAACCCTAACCCTAACCCTAATCACAACCCCAACCCTAACCCTAACCCTAACCCTAATCCTAACCCTAACCCTAATCCTAACCCTAACCCTAACCCTAACCCTAATCACAACCATAACCCTAACCCTAACCCTAATCCTAACCCTAACCCTATTCCTAACCCTAACCCTAACCCTAATCCAAAGTCTAACCCTAACCCTAACCCTAACCCTAACCCTACCCTAACCCTAATCCTAACCCTAATCACAACCATAACCCTAACCCTAACCCTAATCCTAACCCTAACCCTATTCCTAACCCTAACCCTAACCCTAATCACAACCCCAACCCTAACCCTAACCCTAACCCTAACCCTAACCCTAATCCTAACCCTAACCCTAATCCTAACCCTGACCCTAATCACAACCCCAACCCTAACCCTAACCCTAATCCTAACCCTAACCCTAACCCTAATCACAACCCCAACCCTAACCCTAACCCTAATCCTAACCCTAACCCTAATCACAACCCCAACCCTAACCCTAACCCTAACCCCTAACCCTAACCCTAACCCTAACCCTAACCCTAACCCTAACCCTAACCCTAATCCTAACCCTAACCCTAACCCTAACCCTAACCCTAATCCTAACCCTAACCCTAACCCTAACCCTAATCACAACCCCAACCCTAACCCTAACCCTAATCCTAACCCTAATCACAACCCCAACCCTAACCCTAACCCTAACCCTAACCCCAACCCTAACTCTAACCCTAACCCTAACCCTAACCCTAATTCTAACCCTAACCCTAATCCTAACCCTAATCCTAACCCTAATCGCAACCCTACCCTAACCCTAACCCTAATCACAACCATAACCCTAACCCTAACCCTAACCCAATCCTAACCCTAACCCTAATCCTAACCCTAATCACAACCCCAACCCTAACCCTACCCTAACCCTAATCCTAACCCTAATCACAACCATAACCCTAACCCTAACCCTAATCCTAACCCTAACCCTAACCCTAACCCTAACCCTAACCCTAATCACAACCCCAACCCTAACCCTAATCCTAACCCTAATCACAACCCCAACCCTAACCCTAACCCTAACCCTAATCCAAAGTCTAACCCTAACCCTAACCCTAACCCTAACCCTAATCCTAACCCTAATCACAACCATAACCCTAACCCTAACCCTAATCCTAACCCTAACCCTAACCCTACCCTAACCCTAACCCTAATCACAACCATAACCCTAACCCTAACCCTAACCCTAATCCTAACCCTAACCCTAATCCTAACCCTAATCACAACCCCAACCCTAACCCTAATCCTAACCCTAACCCTAACCCTAACCCTAACCCTAACCCTAACCCTAATCCTAACCCTAACCCTAACCCTAACTCTAATCCTAACCCTAATCACAACCCTAACCCTAAGATTGTTTTTGTAACAGAATAAATGCAATTTTATTGGGAAATCATAAGGATCCTCATAAAAACATGTTAATGGGTTTTCAACACAAACCATTAGTTTTTGCAAAGTTAAGGTAAAATATACGGCTACAAAAGATCCTAAATTAAGAGCCGTTCGGGAGTCGAAAGAGCCGGCTCTTCTTTGGGGGCCGAGTCAAAAGAGCCGGCTCTCTGAAAAGAGCTGAACTTCCTATTACTAAAGCACATGCTTTCTACCATTTGCACTCTTAGATACCCTTGGAACTATTTGTATTGTAAAACGTATCAATGTAAATCCTTCAGACCTGTACCATAGTGATAAACAGATAACACTTCAATTTGAATCAAGTAAATACCACTTGTATACTTTAAAACAGAGGGTCATTTCATTCCTTGTGGACTCAACATGACAGCATTTATACTTTTCAAGTAATTGATCTTAAACGCTTTCAGAAAATGAACAGTAGCAAGACTCACATATCCCTTCGAGCCACCAAATGGTATCATAACAATGGTGTATGCTGTTTGTAATGACACAGCACAATTTTAGAATTTATTAGAAATGTATTCAAATTATTTCACGGACCCCCACGCCATGGTTCACGGACCCCCAGGGGTCCCAGGACCCCACTTTGAGAACAACTGTGCTAGAGTACGGTAACTGAGCTCTCAGCCTGCAGAGAAAGTTGTGAGGCACAGACCTCCAAGCTCTCTGCCCGACTCCACTGGTCACACTATAACTTAAATATAATACTCTTTGAATCAAAAGAGCACTCTACAAGGTTAATGTACCATAAAACATAAACAATATACCCCTGTTTTCTGTGAATGCATGATTATGAAGTGAAGGAGAAAAGATGTGAAAAAAGTTGCGCAGTGTCGCTTTCTTTTCCAGCACAGCGTGAACTCAACTTTCAATGAATGGGGATGTGTTTTGTTAATCGGGTCAGGTCAAATGCAGCCATGTTGGAATCATTTTCCAGGACTATATGTGATTTTCCAGGACATTTTACTTTTTCTCCCATTTTCCAGGTGTTTTCCAGTACTGGAAAACTGGTCAACTGTTTTCCAGGTTTTCCAGGACGCGTGGGAACCCTGCTTTAGTCCTCGTTACAGAGGTTGCTGGTTCGACTCCCAGCCTCAATCATGTCTCGCCTGCTCTCTACTCCCCACATGACCTGCCTCCCTTCAGCAGTCCAATCAATAAACAGGAAAATGCCCAAAACATAACTTAAACCCAATGTATTCAGCTGTTTCATTACCAGAATGCAAAATTAAGAATACACTTGACACACCTGCATACACTCGACCCTAACCCTCCTCAACGAACCTCCACTCAATTCTACTCCACAAAGACGTCTCATATTCTTGCATTCAAAGTAAATCAGGAAAATAAATTACAAGCAAAATGCATGTACCTTTAGCAATAATTTAATTTCACTTGTTCACTTAAGCAGGGCACTGAGCAGCACACTCTGCACTTGCACCATTTCCCTTTTATACTCTGTTAATGGAATCGCTCTTCTACACTGTGGTGCTGTCTCTGCAGGAAACAACTTTTCAGTCCATGGAGACCTAAAAATCTAGATCAATATCACTTTTACCTCCATGTTTTTTTTTAGAGCATTGAAAAGAAAGCTTCACCTTGTGCTCAGCTGTGTTGACAAAATTACAGAAACTCAGTGTATAATGTAATTCAATGCAACCCCACTCATGCTGACTGCAAAAACATTTCTCCCAGCGAACACATCGGTGACAGAGCTGACAAAAATGGAACACCCTCAGCTCCATAAAGACGGTGTTTATTGCCAAGCTATTGCAACAGACTGTGTTATATAACACAGGTGCTACTGTTACAGTGTCCACTGCCTGCATTGGTAGTTTTTTTTGAGCTGTAGTCTGACTAACTCCTGTTCGGTTTGAATGATGCTTTGTTTTGTTTGTCTGCAGCAGACACCTTGAGATGTGAGCTCTCAAAATATAAATAAAGGTTTTGTTCATGCCAAGCCAACCAAATCATCTCACATGCAAGACAAAAGGAGTCTTAATCGTTTGCTTGAGAACCAATCAGTGTTTCATTCCTGAAACACAAACATGAATGTATTCATTCATTAGTGTGTCTCTTTCATTGGTTGGTGATAAGAATGTCTTGTGATGTCCTGCACAGAGGGAGGTATTTCCTGTCATGAACATAACCCGTCACTTACATTGATCTAAAAAAGGAAAGCTTTAAATTGAACATGAAAAGCAATAACAAACATCTTAAAGAGACTGAGACATTTCCCATTCGGACTTCATTATGTGACAGAAATCATTTGATGTAACTTGTTTGATCAGTAAGAAGCTGTTTGTATGTAATAAAGACGTGACCACAGCAGTCAGCGGGGGTGATATGAGAGACAATACAAACAGATTGAAAGAAACTGCTTTGGAAAATGAAAAACTTTGAAGCACAGAGATGTCATTTAATAAAGGCCTCGCCTTACACTGTGTTTCACCCAGTGAGGATACTGTGGAAGAACTGCTATTAAGTTAAGCTGTAAGTTCAGCTGAACACTACTAAAGTTTGTTTCAGATCTCTATGTGAGCTGGGTATTTAGAACGAAAGTTGTCTGCAGCTGTTGCTGATGATTTCTGTCTCTCTGATAAAACCACAATGGACAATAATGTCTTAAGACTGACCTCACACCACGACTTTTAGATCTTAACTGATTTTAAAACCATGAAGGACAGCACACAAAAAAGACAGTTCTGACTGATTCCTTTTTTTTATTGATAGGACAGCTGAAGAGAGACAGGAAATGTGGGGGAGGACATGCAGCAAAAAGTCTAGTCTAGTCTAGCACTATAGCCACTGTACATTGGGCAGGCTTAGACCGTTAGGCCACCAGCGCCCCCTCTGATTGATTCTTAACATCATAATCCTCTGAACACACATAATAGATGATTCCATGAGACAGCTAGACTACACACTTAACATGTGAGGTAACAATTCCACAGGCATGAGATCTCACAGAAACTTGTGATCAAATGTGACTTCTGAAGGTTAACAAACACGGAGGGCAATCAACATCCTTGGCTTGGTTGGTTTTGCAGCAAAAAATAAAAAACAAGTCCTAGTTATGAGTGAATAATTCCAGAAGCTGGTCTGCTTTTTCAATTTTCTACTTGGCTTGGTTGGTGACACTTCCCAGTTTGCCCCTCTCATTGGTTATTGTAGGTATTTCATTGGAGGTTGTCCAACATAGAATGCTGAATACCCAACATGTTTGATATTTATGATCCCAGACCTCAAGGAAACTCTAAGTCAGTCAGAAGCAGTAAAATGGTCTTTTTGACACTACACACTTGAGGATTATTTGGACAAATAATCAGTTATACCAAGCTCTGAATCAGGCCACGCCCTTTCGATCATTGGGGGTGGCAAATCAGGCCCAAAATCTGGCCTAAAATCATCTAGTCTGTTGACAGCCTTACTTCCAACCTAAATTCATTCTTCTAAAAAAAGGAGGGTTTTGAATTAGAAATGTCCCAACCTTCATATCATCTCATTTAGAGTAAGGGAATTAAACTTAAGTGAAAGTCATTATTAACAGTTAAATGCTGTTTAAGTAAAGGCAGGTAGGATTTTTTGTGGATTTACCAAATTAATGTTGATTGAAAGAAATTGCAAAGAAAAAGAAAACTTGAAAGACAACAAAATAAATATACAATAACTGAAATAAGGCCAATATAGACAGTCATAATCATGACAGTACTGCACATTTAGTAAGATAATGTGCAGAAGGTAAAGAATTAAAGAAAGTGAATCTTCACTCAGTCACGTGTGGCTAATCCTCGTCTCTCCTCCTTCTCCATCACTATTAATACTACAGCCAGCACAACGCTGCGCAGCCACTTGGTGTTCTTCATCATGTGGAGATGATGGTGGGTGGATACGCTGACAAAAATCTCCTTCTGTAATGTCCTCCCTAACCATTCAATTACAGCCCCCTTGTCTCTTAATGCTCCTGGAATACGCTGCAAGCAACAAACTCGATTTGCGGCTGATCCCGGGGGATAGGAATGTGTGAAGTTACAGCGAGAATTTAAAGAAGAAAGTGGGCAGACAGAGGAACAGGCAGGCCGGCTCTATCATAGCTTTAGCTGGCTGATGGAGGAAGGTGGGGAGTCAAAGAGGAAGCGAGGGTTTGTATCCGACCTGAATGAAAAATCCCTCAGAGAGATGGGAGTCTGGGCTGCTGGATCCGACTCAAACACTCTGAGTCCAGCAGCCCCTCCTCGGTGAGAGATTTATCAGAGGAGGAAGTGGCCTTGGCTCCTCTTTTTGGTCTGATTTGAGGCCTGAGGGGACTCAGCCACCTGGGAAGGATCAACCTTCTCTGTCCAAACCTGTAATTAGTGATTAACTGTGAAGTCCAGACTTTTGATTTACTCCGCTCTGCACCCAGAATGGGATGTTGGTTGGTGACACGGCGAGAGGTAAATCACCTACTGCACTAGAGGCAACAAGCTTGTCAGGGAAAATAGCATGGGCCTGCAGGACGTAGCGAGGGGCCGGCTGCATGAAGACAAATTGCACCGAGGTTGCTTAGCCAACCCCCTTACTCCATCCTCTATCATGCTCTGTCGCTCTCTTTCTGCAACACATGCTTTCTTGCTCCGTCTCTCCTCAGCAGCTCTCTCATTCCTCTAGCACACTCCCCTCCCTTTCAATGATGTTCGATACTACTAAGGCTGAACGCTTGTGTAGCCCCCATTTCTTAAAGTTTGACATTTTGAAGTGGAGATAAAAGCGGTTTCCAGATGCTGAGTATTCATAGTCCATGCGTGCAGACTCCAAAAGGGGAAAAACACCCCAAAAACAGAATACAGATTCATGGGAACAGTCTCTGATCCTGGATGGTTGAGTTGATTTGTGCAAAACTCTCTCCCAAAACAAGAAGAATAGAGTTGCTTGTTTTGATACTGACTCAGTGGACTTGAATGTTTGACAGAGGAAGAAAATTGTTTGAGCGCAGAAACACACCTGCGCTCCTTTTTGTTTTCCCAAAGAAAATACTTACTCTACTTTGCTTTTAATGCTGAACTGCCGCCACCAGTCGCACTGCTAAACAAAGCAGTTCCCGGAACAATCAGGCCACATAACAAAACACAAATCAGGTGATTTTTGAGTGAAAGTGAGCCCATGAAGACAGACACTCGTGATGACAGGGAGAGACCACATCTGCGAACCATCCCTGGTTGTGTTTACTACTCCAAGCTCTTAACGGAAACAAAACTCAGTTTAGAAGAGCGGAACGAAGCCTGACTGATGCTGAGAGTAGAGACTCGAAGAGGGACTAGGATGACTGCTCTGTATTCAGAGACAGAGTGAATACTGTAGCCCCCCTGTGAATGAAAGCAGACTATACAGCATCTAAGATTCAGGCAGGTTTGAGGCCAGTTGTGTGTTTTTGAATTCTTTGTTCTTTTAGTTTGGATGACCGAAATGTTGCAGAAAAGTTCAGACTTCGTGTGGGGGTGTCTCAGAGGAAGAGTGGGCGATTATGATCGGATGGTTCGGGGGTTTGATCCCAGTGGACCCATTTCTGTTTTTATTGTATTGTTTGTCAAGTTTTTATGATTTAAATATTGCCTTTTACACTGCACTTGTTCATGGCTAAGATTAACAAACTTAGGGGTGTGAGGTGTGTTAGCAGTGATTTTCTTTCCTCCAATCAGTTTGAAAGATGATCGGGGCGGCCCAACTTGAAATGTTAAATATGTTCAATATTTGCAACCAGAAAGCCTGTTGTGTGGGGGGAACCATGAGGATGGCCAGGCATACACTCTCTGATTTGTCACATGGACCAGAACGACAGCCAATCAGGAATAAGCTGATTGAAAAGGGAAGCACAACAAACGCAGCTATGGCGACTAAATAAATGGCAAGCATAAACTTTGATGCATGTCAGATTTAAAGAACCGACATATTGATTTGGGGCAAGAACACAAGTGTTCAGTATCAGTGGCGGTTTTAGATCAATTTTACTAGGGGGGCCAGGCTGGGGCTAAGGGTGTTGTCACAGGGACACATTCAACCCTGACAATAGAGACTTGAAAGGGGGGGGACCAGCTGAGAACAAACTGGCAAAACATCAGTACATCCCTATATACTAGGGCTGTCAAAATTGCTCCAAAATGACGTTCGAATATTCGCTCTAAAAAAACCATAGGTTCGAACCATTCGAATATCTATATTTGCGCATTATGTCAATAACAGGTGGACAAACTAATACAAAAAGATAACTACTTGTATATGTGTTTTTATTTAAGATATAACATGCTTAAAACATACCTACACATTACAAAACAAGTAAATGACCTAATGGCCTATACCGAAACACTTTGAAGACCGGAGACCTTTTGCTCGCTCGCTCGCCCGCCCCCCTCCCCTCTCTGTGCGCAATGCGCTGTGTGAGTGCTGAACAAGACTTGTGCGAGCAATTAAAGGTACTGACTCTTGTCCCTAATATAGGCAGGCTTCATTCAGTGATTGAAGCAAATATTATTAACATTAATTGAAGTTAAAAACGAAAAAGTAGTCCACTTACATTCTTGGCGCTTGTATAAAAAAAGAGGAAAAACTGCATTTTATCCCAGTGTCACTGATTGTCGGGCTCTTTTAGTCCACTTTCAATGCAGGGTCTTAGGCCTGACAGGTTATTTGCCAAAAACACAAGACAGTCAGTGTGAAAAGGCCCGATCTCTTTTTATTCACTGTATTCCCAGCGGAGGAAAAGACACGCTCAGAGCGCACTGAGGATACGGGGACGGAAGGATTTCTCTCTGCAGTCTGCTTCATGCTGTGCATGTGCGACTCCTGTGACCTGTCCCTGACCCGTCATGCAGTGAGCCCACTTGCAAAACAGCCGCCGATGTGTTTTTTTCCACAGTCGAATATTAATTTTCACAATCGAATCTCCGTTTTTTTTAAATATTCGAATATATATTCGAATTTAGAATATTCGTTGACAGCCCTATTATATACTAGACATATATACTAGTGTGTACTATATCAAAACGCAGACTGACAGCAGCTGTTTGGCTGTTTTCACTCAACATGAGTCCCTTAGCGCTCTAAGGGACTGGAACCAAGTGCCACATGCATTTGTTCCGCCTTTAACATCGGCACGATGCCGAAGCTTTTTTAATTGTATAATATTTGTTTGGTGTGGAGGGGGGCCACAGGGGGGTCCAGGTTCAGTTTTACAGGGGCACTGGCCCCTGTTGGCCCCTCCCCAGAACCGCCACTGTTCAGTATCCTGTGTAACATCCCTGAATCAAAGTGACAAGGAGAGGAGACGAACAGGTTTTACTGCAATGAATGAAGCAGAAATCCAGGCGTGTTATCTCAACATCACAGACGTGTGATAAGCATGTTCTAAACATCTTTAAAGGTAACATCCTCCATCCCCATCATCTGAGACTGTCATACTCCACACGTTCACACCCTGATTAATCAAAATAAATAAATTCATGTTTGTTTATATGAGAAAGTCGGCAGCTCAACTTTAGGTCAGAGAACTTTGGCAACATTTTAAAGGCAGAACTACCTTTGATGTGGTTTCTGAGCTTTTCCACTTAAATGAGATTATTTTAAAATGCTCTCAACAGTTCCACTCTAAGGAAAACACCCTGGGCTCGGCTACAGTGGCCGGTCTGTCAGTCTCTCTATCATCATCTCCTGTCTCACACCGCTGCATCAACAGAACCCGAGGAAATAGTTATGTTTCTGAAGGATTATCGCTATAACATGTTTAAAAATGCAAAAATGGCAGGTGTAACGTAAAGGGCGAGAGGGTAATAATTGCACTCTCTCTCTCTCCTCCCACAAACATTATAAACATCAGGATGGCAGTAAAACTCTAACAAATGGCCTTAGTGAGTGCATTACCTCCAGCTGATCAGCCTTCAGTCTGTTTCCAAAGCAGCTGTGGGGAGTGATCCTAAGGGAGGGCCCGCATTAGTATGCAACAGAGCCTGAGAGGAGCTCTAATTGGATTAATTTTATCACAGCTACCTTGTGGAAAACAACTAATGAAAAATCCCCTATCTTACTGCAATAAGTAAATCATAGTGCACTTAAGCTGCAGGATAGGAGAGGCAGGGATTTAGTGGTTCCATCACATTTCAACTACATGAGTCTGCATTTCTTACGTCTGTATCAGATAGCTTTTTAAAAATTCATCCAGGGTTTAATGTTGTGTGGTGTCTTTTCTGTCTAGTTCACAAGTTCAGCACATTTAGCACACCAATCAACTAACTTCACCCATGAGGAACGAAAACATTACAGCTCAGATAGCTTCTGCTCAACCTGCTTGTTTTACACAAATATCAGCTTCATAACACACTCGGATAGACGCATAGCTGCAAATAGTGCACGCCATCGCCTTGGACTGGATGACAGGGAGATGGTAAATGTTGAGAAAAGAGTTGGAATGTCGCAATCTGTTTATACTGAACTGCTAAACAATCTTGACAGCCAGAAAAGCACATTGAACCTCTCTCAGTTGGAGGGCGAAAAAAATATTCAGAAAGAGCGTTTTCTTCTAACTGTGAATTCAGAGCAGGCTGTCAGTGACGTGTGGGCTGAACTGAAACATCTTTCACTAAATCAATAAAACCTCCAGCCTCTATAACAGCGTCACCATCTTCAGAGTGAGTGACCTTTATCAATAAAGTTAAGTTTGAGACATATATAAAGTGGGGTTTGGATTTATGGGATTTCAACAGCTGCCTATGGAGATTAAACTTCACAAAGCATGCCAGGAGAGAAAAAGAGTTGGAGCTTTAAACACAGCAGGGGGTATTGCAGTGATGCTCCTCTCTTAAGAGGGGCTGTGTGCGTGTGTGTGTGTGTGTGTGTTTGTGTGTGTGTGTGTGTGTGTGTGTGTGTGTGTGTGTGTGTTTGTGTTTGTGTGTGTGTGTGTGTGTGTGTGTGTGTGTGTGTGTGTGTGTGTGTGTGTGTGTGTGTGTGTGCATGTGTGTTTTGGTGTGGCTGCCACTGTTGTGGATCCTCCTTTATTTAGATTTATTCTCTGTCACATTTTTAATTCCAGCAGTTACATATTCATCATTTATCACCTTCTTTGAGATGTAATACCGCTGTGGCTGCTCCTGGAAAGTGAAAGAACACATCACTGAGTTTGTTGATGAGCTGTGTATTCTATAATGTGCTGTAAAACTAGAACTGGGTGATGCAATAATCTGTACAGGGGACTGCTGTAAAATCAATGAGAGTAAGAAACATTTGTTCTTAATACGGATACATTTGTGAAATCAGTGATAAAAGACAGCTAAGATCTTAACTACAAGCTAAGCTAATGTTAGCAGCAGCCATCCTGACATCTTGTGTCTGTTGAAGAGCGTCAGAAAGACAGATTTGTGTGTGTTAACTGATTTATTTGGTTTTTTTAATTGGTGTCCATTTTTTCTAAAGGGTAGTAAAGCTCTGCAGGAAAAACTTGGAGGATGATATTAATAAGCACTAGGGGTCAATTGACTAACGTCTTTTGCCAATTATCGGGGCCAATATTCATTTTCTATATTATCTGTATCAGAGTTTTATTTTACAGCTTGCAGATAAAACTAACTGATACAACAGTGTGCTACTTTGGCTCCGCTGTCAGTGTGTCTTTCTCTTTTGGTCTGTTTCAACTAATGTCCTGCCCACAACACGATCTGATTGGCTAGACGTCACAAGACTGTGTCACATATACTGTACTGTAACTGGTTAACTTCTGTATGTAATGAAGTTTCAGTTTTGATTGAACATTTGCTCGCAGCATTCAAATAAAGTTTTGCTGGAGTTTTAAATATTCCAAATTCTAGAGTTTGACTGAAAGTTTTTCATTTTTACTGTAATTGCATATCAGTTCCAAATAATGGTTATCCATCTCATTAACTACTAATAATCAGCATCTGTATATTAGCCTTGAAAAACATGGCAGATATTTCATGTACCTCTGACGTGATCCCTCACGAGTAACGGAGAGATACCAACTTTTCAAACAGCTTGAAACAGCTTCATTGAGTGTTCCACCAGTTTTTGTTAACTTAACTATAAGAAGACATGTTCTTAAAAGTGAGATGGACAACAATAACACATGTTAAGCAACCAAGGTTCTGATCCTAATTTGTCCTAATCCTCTGGTTGCTCAGGGCCTCTGACTAACAGAAATAATGATCTTGGTCATATGTCGTGCCATTTTACTTGGGATGTTCCCTTGTGACACATTTTCTCGTCATTCAAACAGAAAGTTAAATTCAGACGTGTCATCTCATCTTTACATAAGTGAGCTCTCAGAAAGCTGTCAAAATCGGGCACAAGTATTTTTAATCACGCACATAAACAGCAGAGACAGGGAGCACATCCTCAAAACATCAACAAACACACACACTACTTACACTCCAGGCCTGACCCTGTCTTAAAGGGACATGCACTGGTAGGTAACCCAGACTTGTATCTTGGACACAAGACTTTACAAGCAATGTGGGCCTGCATCAATAAAGATAAGATAAGATTAACCCATATGTATTCTGGTGCCAACTTGTAAAGGTGACAGCATTTTATCATGTAGGCCAGAGATTCTCAGCCTTAAGGTCCCTACACCAGTGGGGGTCGTGAAACAGTTATTGGAGGTCACTGGATGGTTGTGGATTTAAATAAATACATGTTAATGTGAAATAACATATTTTGGACTGGGTCATTGTTTCTATATTACAATGCCTGTACCAGTGACATCATTTGTTTTCCTGCTGTTTCAGACTAGCAGCGTGTTCATTGCGTGACAGCAGCAGGTGATGGCTCTGGTTTGCATCATCATTCACTGGATGAGCCTCAAATTCAATGATGAAGTCTTGATAAAACAAATATCTGTCATCATGTGTGTGTTTGGTAGATTTATAATTTGTTAAAATACACAAACCATATTTTTTTCATCAAGTTCTCAAGGAGAAGAACAATCTGCTCTTGAGAACTGTTCAGAAAATTGGACTTACACTTCAGTTGAGGATCTCTTCAAATCAAAAAAAGTAATTTAACTTCTTTGAAATCTCTCTAATATATTCTGGAGATGGAAAAGTCACATGTTGAAAAATGAACCCTGAATTATAAAACAATTTAAACACCACTTCTTGCTGCTGTGAAAGGAACGCTCAGCGGGGGTTTTGACAAGTAAAAGCTTGAGTATCCATTAATTTCTTCGCTGTGCCATGGGGGCTGAATAACAGCAAACTTGCCTTAATGGAAGAGACCTTCCCCGGAGGAGCTGCAGTGTTGGTTTGGTTGTCTAATTATAATCTTCCCAGAAGTAGAGAGTGTAAGTCAACTAATTTTCGAGCTTGGCAAACTTTCTGCGAATGTAGGGATTACTTCAGACTTGGAAGCAAACAAGAATAAAGCTGTCTCACATTACACGAAAAGACAATAAGAAGGAGGATAAAATCAACTGAATGGAGTGAAACAATGAAGGAACAGAGGGAAAAAAAAGCCAGACAGAAAGAAGAACATCATGACTGTAAGGACATATTCAGCTATGTCCTCTTACTGACACCCACTTAAAAAGGTTGATATGTTGGTTTTTATTTGAACTTGGGCAAATCAGCTCCGTAGTCTCTAACCAGAAGGAGAAAGTTTCCTTTGCAAGTGTCACTTCTGCAGCACTAACTTCACCTAAGACGGTACTGACTTGACACACTGTGGATGAGAACCCTGTTATCGATCAACTGCTTCATATCAGTGTCTATAGAGGCCTTGCAATAAGACTGCTATCCAAATTAGGTTATTTTAGTTGCCTTAATGGGCCCTGATTTTTTCCATTGTTTGTGCTGAAGTGCCCCTTTACAATCTGGATACAACATGTCTGCATGGGCCACTTCTAGGACTTCACTTTGCCCTTCAGTAACAGCATAGGTGAGTGTGCATGTGCTCTCAACTGGACAAAGGAGAGCAAATGGTCCAAACACTCTCATGGAGAGTGCCACTTCCTGTGATCCTCAGCTATACGAAGGTGGATACCAGAGGGTCACCATAGATTTGCAAACCTCCTGCTAGTTTTGTCATGGCTCCACTTAGAAAGTCAGTGCATGAGACAGTTTGGGTTAGATAAAGTTGTCAGGTACTAAGTTTTCACCCAGGAGGGTCTGTGTGATATCACGGATAAACTCTGGCTTATTATTTTGACCACACTAAGATCTTTTCCTTGACCCAATAAGGGGCTTTCAGTGCCTAAACTAAAACCTAAAAATTATTGTTAGGTTCAGGGAAAGATCAAGGTTTGCACTTAAGTGTTTAACTTTGGTTTCACTTGGCGCACTAACACACTGGTCATGCATTTAATAGACGAAGAATGAGTATCCTTGTGAAAGGTTCTGCAAAACTAGGTTGCATGTTGGTGTTGCTTTGGTCTTTATTTGTATGCAGAGCCTGATTGTGTAACTAAAATACACTTGGAGCATTTTGGAGTAATGCACAAAATGCAAACGAGTTCATATAATGGAACAGTCAGATGGAAATGAAAGATCATCTCTGATCAATACATGCAGTACACACACTGGTGTTGTCCTTGAAAGATAATGTTGGTCCACCAGATTGACCTCAAGCAATCTGGTGGACCACATCAACATTTCAGTATGATGGATCACATTACGGCCATCTTATTTCCCCAGCAGTCCCATCGGGCTGTACCAGGTATACTGTATAACAAGGTTTCCAGCCTCAGCAGAAATCAAAGAGCTGTATCTCCTGGCTGTGTGTTCTGTCAGGGGGTGTCAGGGTGCAGATCAATATCTTGGCACCCAAGAAACAGCAAGCAAGGGTGAGGAATGTCCCACAGTGCAGCACTGATAGCATTTACACTCTACTCGATAGAAAAGTACATTTAAGGTCATTACTGTGAGTCAGCTAATGGAGACATAAACTTTGGATCCAAATCATTTTACATGGCTGACAGATACCCTCAGAGGATAGCTAAAGTGTACTAACACTGTGGTCATAACAGTGCTGTACATCAAGCAGGTAAACTGTTTTCTTTACAGAGTGTTTAAATTCAGCCACTCCAAGGCATGGGGCCTTTTTCACATGTGTCATGGTGCACTTAAAGTCTGCTGTGCGGGGACCTTAAAGGAGGTTTTGTTAGGGATCAGAGTGAAGCCAACAAACTAGCCTGAGGGAGCATCCAGACAGAGGATTCTTTCCAAACACTTGCACTTGGTTTTCATTGTTGTCTGTGAAGCAGCGTGCCTAGACACTTAGAGAATGCATTTAGAAGGTGTACCCAAACTAATAACATTAAGCTGTGTGGAGCAGAGGCAAAGCACCCTGTGATTGTCCAGACGACTTCAAAGGGCTTAAACACCCCATTGGCACAGAGAGTCGGTCACAGTCTGCCTTGTGTGCAGTGGTTTAGAAATCCCTCTGTCTCAATGCTGCTCAAAAAGTTATTGTTAGACGCTGTTGTGTCAGAATATTTTAACTAAAATCAAATCCATGCTCTGGTAACATAAAAACGAGGAGTACAGCGTTACAGGCCCCCGTTTTTACATTCAGGCTGAGTTATTGCTCGTAGCAAACTGTGAGCATGACCTTTCCTTAAGTTTATTTCACAGATGTTGACTGGTCTGCTGCAGATGACAGACCTCCCTCCTAGCACTGTCTGCACAAATATGGTTTCCAATATCTAGTTTTGGCAGAGTGCAGAGCTGTGGAGAAAACCAGGAGAATCAAAAGATGTGTTTCTTTTAACAGCACCAGTATCACATTTCCTTGCATGTTTCTAAACTAATGCTGCATCGCATCCCCAAAGTAGAGAGAATGATTCCAATCTTTTTAGCTTCATATTTTCAGATCACAAGCTGGTTTTGAAACATTGCTTTGCCCATGAAAAGCAAGTTCAGGTTTGCAGATCTTGCTGGTAGCTGTTTTTTTTTATATCTTTTTGCAGCAGGGATTGAAATGCACTCTAACTTTATAAATGTCATGACGTGGTGGGGTTGCCTCGGTTGCAACCATGTTGCTAAGTTTGTTTACCTGTTGCTTCCTGGTAGCTATTTTGCGTGTGCTACACTCAGAGGAGATTGCAAGGATGCAAGATATCTCACTGCTGCATAACTTCTTTGCTATCTCTTGTTTACCTGTTGCTTCCTGGTCACTGTTCACATGTGCCACTCTAAGCAAAGATAGTAAGGATGATAGATGTGTCACTCCTCAGCAATTCAACTCAAGAAAATGATGTTATGTTCAACTGTTAAATTAGTTGATTTTAGTCAAATACCATGACAAATTGTTGCACCACTGTGTTGTTTTGTTGCCCTATTACCTTCAGAAAGGAGCTGGTTTCATATATTTATTGCATATAAATGTATAAATGATCAAAAGTTAAATGTACCAGCTCGTTAAGGTGTCTGTGGATGAATAAGGATTACTGCTTAGTGCAGGGCATTTAACCACAAGAATTATATTCAAATACTTCTACATCAAAGTTTAATGAAGTTCTATCTGGGCATATTGCTTTGTGGTTCCATAGGCTTCCTCCTGTTATGCCCATCTAGAGTGGGAAGCATCCATCTCTGTGCTGCCAAAGTTATCGTCTGACAGTCGATGCTCCCATGTATTGCAACATCCTCCTACCAAAAGTTAATGACACTTTATGATAGATGACACCTTATCTGTTTACCCAGAATGCACCAGGCCATCATTCACTAAATTATTCAACGATTACAAGGGGCTGACTATCAGTAGTGTGGCAGACATCATTCATATCTGTAACATCATCTAATTAAAAGACATCACTTCTGCCAGACAGCTTCCTTACTGCTAGCTGAGGCAAATTGATTCTCAGCCCCCCTCTAGTCTATGCAAAGCAGGGATGAATAATGCATGCACATTAAAGTCTTATCTGCTGTCCTGACAAACAATGTTGCCACGCTTTGAATATTCCACAAAGGTGTGCGAAGGGTCCTTATTAGCAGAGTCGTCGGACAGGTGCCGTTTTCATGGGGAGTCATTCTGGATTTACTGCTGTTCGTTTTTCCAACTGCGCCATAATTCTGGACACAGCGGATCAGCTGATTTACTTTATGACAGCGCTCAGTTTATGACAGCGCTTAAGGTATTTGCATAGATTTTTACAGCTGCCACTCACAGATTATGTCGGCAATGAACTGAAAAACTATAACTTTGCAATTCAGTTCTGCCTGAGGCGTTACATCCACGCCTGAAAGCTACACATGTTTCAGGCTACAACTTAACTCTTTAACAGCAGCATCCCTGCACCTGGTCCCTGTTACTAAAAGAAAGATGCAGATTTAATAGAGTTGGTGGTTGGCTTTACATAGAAGAACACCAACAGCTATAAAACAAACGGGCCATGCTCAGTAAATCTGATTGAGTGTGTTTTTTTTGGTTCATGTAGTAACATCATAAAAAGTAATGCTTTTCCAATTAGCATTTATGTCCTTATGTGGTGATATAGTTATGTTTGATGATTATAGACATATGGGCAGGGTAAACAATGAAGCACTGTGACCTGGTGCTGGTACAGCTGATTTTTCAATTGAATAAGCTGTTTCCTCCCACAAAGAGAGAAATACTTAAGCACTAAGCTTTGCCTTAGAGCCTCTATCTCTGCAGATTTCACTGTTTCTGATCAGTCTTTTGGTCTACTTTCACTCCAAGACTAATGATGTTTAAAGAAATCTACACCTCTCTGTTTTTGGCTTCAGTTCCTTTGCAGCCTGACTGAGTTATCTCCCTTGCATGTTTGAATAGCGTTCTATTGAAATTAGTAATTTGATGTTCAGTGTACTTCTAAGTCTTTTGAGACGATTGAATTGGTGACCTTATTACCAGGACTCTCTCTTTTCAGCTGCCTCACAGGCATCTTTTGAAGCACCTTCGCATTAAGTGGTGTGGAGTTGGTCTAATGATGAACGGAATGAAGAAGACACCATCTGTGAACTACAATGACCTCCAAGTGTGTAAAAACACTCATCTACATTCAGTGTCAGGTGAGCAGAGGAGAAATGGCTCCGGGCAAGTTTTCTACAAAGACTGCTACTTAGAATTATAGCTTGCTTGAATCCTTCTTTTTTAATCGCAACCTGAAAATATGAGCGATCATACTCAGGAGACCCGAGGAAGGAGTTTTGCGTCACTCATTTATATTTTTGTTGCCAACAACAGCATTAAATGACACATACAGATTTAGACTGAGAGTAGAAGGCAGGGAGAAAGACAGGTGGAAAGAAATTAAGCCACAGAGAGGAAGATTTATTACCATTAAATATCCTATTTCCCTGCCAGGAGTTAAGCTGGGAGCTTTCTGAAAAATTGAGAGGAAGTAGATGCAGTTGGAGAACTTAACTCTTAAAAAACACAACCCTCCTCACATTGGCTGAGGTCTCTCTCGTGATTTGCCAGAAGGGGTTCGCTCCCTCACATTCACCTATGATGTGTAGAATAGCAGATAGGATCAGACTCTTCACTTTGCCGTTTGCTCTTGTGACTTTTTCTGCTCCGAGAAATGCTTAGAATAAAAAGAGCCGACGCCATGAAGGTGGATTATGAATTCTCTCCGGCTCCTAAACGTGTCAAGCCAGCCAAATGTCAGAGGATATTCTGTCAGAGGATATTGAGCTGACTGAAAATGTCAGACGGGGAGTATCGTGATAGAAAGCCCGAGGAGGAAACAAAAAGGAGAGATCTGTGTACCTGTGTGACTCAAATACGGCATACCTGTCACCATTATGTTGCCTAATGAGAGAGGGGTTCAGTTAGAACTATTGTTGCTCAAAGGTCTTGACCTGATGTCTTTGAAACAAAATCCATTTTACCTCTTAAACCATCTGCCGGTCCAGATTACAGAAACAACCCGGAGTTCAAATTAAATGGACCTTTGGCGAGATATCAAACAGTATTCATTGTTAATCACGGTTGAACATTTGTAAGGAGCCATGTTTCCAAGAAGTGCAGCAGCTGTTAACAAGTTTGCAAGAAAAACGCAATCAAAACTCGACTTGTCCTCTGTAAAGAGCACAAAGTTCACACGTTGTAAGACAGGTGGCTCAGACTTTGTTCTATTAAAAGAAAAGCAGTAGGAGGAGAAGCTGGTGCATCACAATCTAGAGGTTTTATGAATGGGGAAATTAATTTGTCACAAGTTACAAGAGATTTGTTGTTAATAGCTCTCTTCCTTTTGCTGCATTTTAATCCCCATTATTGAAATATTGATTGGGATCATCAACCCAAAATAGATCTTAATAAAACACACCAAGAGATACTAAAGTATTGAGTTGGATTTGTGGATGAGAAGTTCAGTTTTGCAAAATCTTATCCATGTTTGTCTAAAAGAAATACATGAAAAAAAGGGTGCTCAAGAACATCAGTCAATGGCTATCCTTCAGTGTTCATGCCAGATTTTTTCAAGCCTTTTAAATGTATCAAACCAGCAAAAATAAACAGCTAAAATCCATCAAACTCACCAAAAGCTGTGTAAAACTCCTCTTTTGTCAGATGCTCGTCGTCGTTGACATCGTTGTACTTGAGAAGGTCGAACAGAGTGCACTCAGAGACATCCTTGGACAGACCTTCTTGCTTGATGACCTTCAATGAGAGAAATGTTGTTTGGTTAGAGAAGGTTAACTCTGGTAAAAGGAATATTTTTATAGAACATTTAAAAAAGAAATGTTTGAAGGACACAAAGAGAGTGGACATCAGTTTTTATTCATCATCACAATGAGGGAAAAAAGTTTGTTAAAATATCTGAAGGGTCCCAGTTATGCTGTTGTGTTTGGTTGACAAAACAAACACATTTCATCAACCTTGCTAGTTAGCACCAGAAATACTAGTCAGTTAAAGAAATTAACATTTTTATAATTGTAGGCCTAACATGTCTGTCACATATTGTGTCCAAGCTGTAGTGCAGCAACCCACCACTAGCTGGGGCTGTAGCTCCTGTTAATAGCCACTGCCAAGATGCCATAATGCTCTACTACCTGGATGTAAATAGACCCACATGACTGATGACATCTTGTAGCAGCATGATTTGACAGTATTTTGATTTAGACAATGGAGATAAAGTTGGATGTAGGCTGTGTCCGGTTAAACTATGCATGCATTTGACCTGCATGAGGACATTAACTTGCAAAGAGGACTGAAGGCTGGTGGTGCCAGCTCTGCTAACTTTAGCCACACTCTGCAAACCAATTTCACATATTTTAACTAGTCAGTCTGTAAACCTGTGTTTATCCCTGTTGAATAAATTGTGCTTAATTTGACTCTTTTCTGAGTTTTTTCTAACCTTTAGACTAATTGTGTAGTTAAATTAAAATTTCTGTTTTACCACAAGCAAGTTAGTTGTTTTGGAACATCCCTTATAATGACAGATGCTTCATGCAGGACATTTAACACCATGAACTTATTAGAAAGATTTAATTTGATGCACTCTACGGAGATGAATGTGACTATGAACTTGGATCATAACTGCTTAAAAGCCTTTGTCCTCTGTTCTAAAACTCAGAATAAAATCATCAGTTTTTAAGTATGCAGTGCATTACTGAAGATTAAAGGTGACACCGCATAAAAATAAAACAAAAGCTGAAAAAAGCCTGCCTGTTAACTCAGTGCTTACAGTATTGGTTTGATGTAAGTGCATTACTTAGAGAAAAATGAAAGCTTTCATAACGGGCACCACTGAATAAAAAGATTGAATTCATGCTGATTTCAATGTTGATGGTTTATTTCTTACAAGCTGAGTCAAACAAAATTACCAGTCTTCTTCTTCTTGTTGTTGTGGGAGTAGTTAAACTTTAGTCGTACAAACAAGTCAATCTCAAAGTCATCCCAGGGTGCCAAATCTGGCAATCTGGGAACCACTCATCGAGTATCTGATCAAGCGCTTGATTTGAAACCTTTTAAAGAACACATATTTAGAATGTCTGAATTGTGATAATTATGATGGAGACAGCTTTGTTAAAGTGTTGATTTTATCCAGAATTCAAAAAGGTAAAATATAAGCCTCTGAATTCAATCGAATGAAAACATAAAGCAGCATTAGACTCGAATACACAAACATTTTCAGCATCCCAAAATGTCACTTGTAAATGCTCTCACTTTTTGACCATAATCTACTGTGAACTTTGAAAAGTTTGGATACCATCTCTGATCTCCATAATGAGTCATGGTTATGGGTCCCATCTAAACTCTATATTGAATGTCAGTGTTGATGAAACAGAAAGATTATAAGCTGTCAGTTTGTCGTTGTAAGACGGAGACTCACTCAAATTGTGTCACAGTTGGTGGTTAAAATTGTCCAAAACACTGTGCAGGTTTTATGATTATCCTGGCGAAGGCATGATCCCATTCAACACCTTCTGCATGGCCCTGGTAGTAAAACATCCATCACACTCAGTCAACTGTCAGAACGCTGATCACATGGGACAGTTTTATACATCATGACTCACCTGTTGGATCAGTACATTTCCCTTCTCACTTGCCTGAAATTAACCTGAGATAGCATTTCCAAAGAGTATTCTAGAAAGATTCCAAGACAGAAATATCTGTGGTATGTAAAATAAAAAGCTGCTTGTGTCTTTTGTATGCTGAATTATTTCAACTCATCCGGAAAAATATGTTATGTATATTTTATTTGCAATATATCTTTAGTAGTTGATTGGCAAACAGGGATGTGCCAGATTAGTCACGATCAAGTGTTGGCACTAGAATTAAAAGTTGATTGAACTACTGTAAAATCTCAAGCCACACAGGCATACCATGTTTGTCGTGCTGTTTTCAAAGTAGCATGTACTTGGGTATTAAAGTTAGCCGTTGCTGTCTTCATGGAGGAATGTGATGAACTGCATCAAATGGCAATTAAACAGGTTACAAGTTAGTTTTTGGACAGTGTTTGTCCATGTTGAATAAATTCAGCTTAATATTGGCAGATGTTTTTTTTATCTGGGACATTCAGCGCTTTGAACATCCCTGCAGCTAACTCAAACTAGTATAGAGCTAGCTGTGACTTAAAATCCACACAGATACCTCAGGAAGAAAAGGCATAGAAATACAACAATATGCTTGACTCTGTTGCTTCTTGCTTGTTTTCTGGAGTGGTATAGGTGTAGGTGGAGATACAAATTTACAAGTGTACACGCCCTGCAATAGATAAGCATTCATGTTGTGATAGTTGATCAATAAATAATAGTTGTGGAGTAAATAAATAGATACTAGGAATGGACAATGATTTTCGAATATTCCAATATCGGTTCACTTTGTAAATATCAAAGTTACTTTGAATATTTTCTCATTTTAAAAGTACAATTTTCAACGTTTTTACCGGTGCCTGGATGTAATACAGTGTTCTTACCAGATGGTGGCTACAGAGTGTCTAAAAGCTGTTTGCTAACCACATTAAGTAACAGAAGAAGAAGAATGCTAACTGCATTAAATAGCAAAAGAAGAAGAAGAAAACATTTGCGACAGGCGATTTTCTCCGTTTCTGAATCTCACAGTAATGGAGCGACGCCTGCAAGCTAGTTCAGGCAGACAACTCGAGCTGCACAGCTATACACATGTCACATGTCCCACTCTCTTAACCATCATCCAATCACGCTCTCTGCCTCTCAAATTGGCGGTGTATTTAAACCAGGAAAATCTCCCATCTCTCCCTCTGCCTGTCAACGCCTCTGCGGCCTGCATGCCTATTGCTGAATTTTATTTCATTCCCACCACCACACCAGCATCCACCTGCAGGCTCCAGGGTGTGTTAAGTATGTTTTGCTCATCACTCCTCAATGTCTGCATGTAAACTTATCTGCAGGGAGTGATGAGGCCTGAGCCTGGGCACCAAACATGAATATGTATTTTCTGCTACAATAAACAATTTAAACGTGAGTTGTCTGACTGAACTACACACGTATTTCCAGAGACTGAGCATGGCTGTAAAATGTAAACATACACGATACGCCGTGTCACAGAAACACTGATGTAACGATCGAGACAGATACTGTCAGTGATTGCTACTAGCAGCACCTCGTCCTGCTGCTGGTTAACATGACTGCCACACAAACGGACTGTTAATAATGGACGCGTGTGTGTGTGTGTGAGGGAGGGGGGTTGATTATTCGTATAATCGTCAAATAGAGGCCAATGATTATCAAATAGTGTTTTGGCTTGAAATGCCCATCCCTAATAGATACCTAAGAAATAGAGAGCCATGTAAAACCAATAAAAACCTATTATAGAACAATTAAACCAGTAATGCAATCTGGGAATAAATAAAACCAGATAAACTAATAAAAAGTAGAACTAACAGCATATATAGGGCAGTAGCAGCTTTAGAGAAGGTAGAGTACGGTTGCTTTTTCTGTATGTGCTGTTGCAGTCACAGGTTTTTATGTTTTACCTCTATGTTAAATATTGCATGACACAGCATTGCTCTCCCACACACAAACTTTAGGTTGAATCACATGTCTGAAGTCACTTTCTTGCAATAGGGAAGTTATTTTATCCACAGTACAAGGAAGGGAACGCCAGTGGAGACACACGTCCCCTGGCTTTCAGCAGACCTTGTGAGGTAAATGAAGTGAGGAACATCATTGACGGGATAACCAGCTGTAATGTTTACGGAGAATGCAGCTTCTGTCTGTTTCGAATCAGAGCTTAATCTACGCAGCCGCTGGAGCATCGACTGGTCTCTCAGACAGAACAGATATCTTACAATTAGCAGTTTCACTTGCTTTTGATCGCAGAACATTTAAACCTACTTTCAATAAATACACAGCACATATTCTATTTGCACAAACATTATGCACTTTGACTACAGGGGTAAATATCCTATCTATTGGGAATATGTGTAGAAAGGCCAACTAAGTGTAAAAAGAATGTGTGAGGTTTGTTGGAGAGCGTTAGATGCTGTTCAACTAAGGACATGTGAGTAGATTTAGAAGGCCTGGACACCATTTGTCTTCTTCTGGTAGAAATGATACTCCATTTTTATCTGGTATGATTCTCATAAGAGTGTAGCATGAGTCACCTCTTTTAAAACTTATTCTTGAATAAAAATAATCCTTTTGTAAGATCTCTAGAGCTGCTTAACAAACTGACTATAATGCAGAGGAACATAAAAGCTCAGACCTTGAAATTTTATCTAAAGGAGTATAATTGTTTTTTTTTAACAATGCTTTTCAAAGAGTAAAATCAGACAAACAAAGACAGAAACTTTTAGCAGAGGTTTTTGCTCACAGAATAATAATGATGTAACCTTTGCCAGGAAACTTTTTTGATGACAGGGAGGAGAAGACAGTGCAGGAGTTGGGTCCATGCCGAACAAGAAACTGTCTCTTCTTATAACCCTTTTTTTCTAAACTGAGTGATTTCAGGCATTCTGTCTTAGGTCAAATGATAGATTCAGGGAAAGCATAAAGAAGAGGGAAGTTTTGATTTGCCATTTTAAAAGGGCAGCCGGGACCAAAAGGGCAGGGACAATTTCTCCCTACGCCCCTTCATGTGCACAGTCTAGCAAGTCAAGTAAGGCAGGGTGAGCGATTTCCATCCCAGAATTTCAGATGAGATCAGAGAATGCTGCAATTATAAAGGGCACTTTAGGGTGAGATGATAGCAGCCATGGTTTTGTACTTTCAAATCCTGATAGGAGTATGATTTTCTTGTGCAGCTCTTGGAGGGCAGTCCTACAGCAGCTCCAAAGTAGAGGTTAAATTAAAGTTCCCCTGACTCTGCTATGTGTGGGAATTTTAAGCCTATGAATTTCAGATGATATGTAGAACCCACACCTTCCAGATAAAGGTGTATTTTCAAAGCTGTTAATTAAATTCTGAGACATTATTTAATATAACAGCATAACAAAGACCCATTAAGACCCACGCCAGAACCGCAAAGCTGAACAGTTTCCTCCTGTGTGTACACTTGTGTAGCTTCCTGTCCATGCAGCCAAACATAGCTTTAATATGATTTAAGTAGTCTTCTGATGATTTTAAAGATGATTCTGTCTGGTTTTCCCCTGGTGTGAGGTGTGTTATGAGGGATTTTACTCTTCCCCAATCTTTTGGGAAGACAATTGTGGCGCCCCAATTTAAATCATGAATATTAAACATGTTCAATATCTGTGATCAGAAATCCTGCTGTGTGGGGGGAACCCAGAGGAGAGCCGAAGATACTTTCAGTGGATTATCACATGGCACAGAGTGATAGACAATAGGGATCAAGCTGACTTGAGAAAGAATCAAACAGACATTTTTACAAGAAGAAACGTGAAGAACTTTGATGGACATCAGACATAAAGAACCAACTGATTGATTTGGGGAAACAGCACCGGTGTTCACACCAGTGTTGCCAACTTAGCGACTTTGTCGCTATGTTAAGTGAGTTTTCAGACCCCTCTAGTGACTCTTTTTCAAAAAAGTGACTCGCAACAAATCTAGCAACTTTTTTCTGGTGTTAAGTGGAGACTTTTGGAGACTGACGTGAAAGCATGTATGATTCTTACTCTACTCAACGAGCAGTGGATGCTGCTGTGAGTCCCTCCTAGCTGCATTCAGAGCAGGAGGCGTTCACCCCTCAGCATCCAAATGTATCACGCCTGTACGAAGATACAGCTGGCTGATTGTTGAAAAATTAAAGGTTTTACTTTGATTTGTTGTATTTGTTGTTGTGTGTTTTTTAGCCCCTTTTTTTTGTCTCTCCCTCAATGTTACACGTCTCTCTGACAGCGTCTGTTACAATTCAGATTATGCAAATTAGGCGATGACGTCATTTAGCGACTTCTAGCAACTTTTAGGACAGCCCATAGCTACTTTCCTCACTGAGGAGTTGGCAACACTGGTTTGCACAGTTTCCTTCCATAATCGAGATGACAAGAAGAGGAGTTGAACAGAGTTGTTACCTTGATGGTTGTATCAGATGGCTTTCTCTAAAGTCATATTTACCCGTCAGAGGTTTTATGAGATTTCAAGTTTTCAGAGTCATGACACTCTTTGTTTGTGAGCGGAGTCTGTGTGTGTGGTGTGCAGTGTTGGACATATTATTGCACCACACACTATAAGAACAAAACAGTTAAATCTGTCATTACTTGTCGACATGTGTAGTCTCTCACATTTAAAAATGGGTTCAGGTTTTAAGAATCTTTTAGTGAGTGCCAGGCTCGATGTTCAAAAACCTTGCATTATTTATGACCATAATTTTAAAGCGCCAGAGATTAAACACAACAAATCAGAGCCACACAGATATGTTGAGCTGAAAGGGTCTGGAATATGTATGCATGCATAAAAAAAGAGTTGTGCAGTTTTGCTAAATGTCCCTGTAAGGGCCACCTGTTAACCCACTGATACATTAATGTCTGCTATTCCAGAAAAGCTCAGTGCTCTTCCTACCTTTTGAGAAATTGTCTTAAGACGCTCACATTGAATTTAAATCTGCCAAGATTCCCATATGTGTGGAGGATAAAAAAGCAAGAATGGTTAAAAGCAGCCCTTGAGGAACCCTTGAAAAGAGCTTCTCCATCTGGAAGTTAATTATCACTGGCTAGCTTGTGTCATTCAAACACCTGGGGACAGGTGGAGGGGAGCAGCTTGGCCTGAAAAAGAGTAAATGGCATCACCCAGAGGTTTGAAAGTAGACCCAGAGTAATATTCAGTGGGTTTAAAGGGCATGTTCTTCATCATATTCAGCACACCGGCGATATTATTCAAAAAAACATAACACAACATGGGTTACTGACGGTGGGTTTCACTCACTTAGCATTGGTTTCTCTCATGCTGGCAGGGGGCGCCATGTAAATGTAAAAACATGTAAAAATATGATAATAGTATGAAAATATGGCAAAAAAGTCTCTGTTTTGAGGCAATGTTTAGATGCTTTGAACTCAAAATACTTTAATGCATTCAATGGAGTCTAATGAGACCTCCCCTGTCGGGCAAGAGTGCATTGACAGAGCTAGCCAAGGTGACCCTGATACAGATGGGATATCCTCCTGGATCAGCAGGAAACTGACCTAAGAACAGCAACGGGTTCCAAGGCTCTGGAAAATCACCGCAGGTTGCTTACCCTTTCAATTATTTAAATACTCTCTATATTAAATCAGTTTTCCTGTACTGGGAGATGGTATTTGTTATGCACAGAATATCCTCCTTCCTCTCAGCAGCCACAAAAAGCTCTTTTATACAACCATCCCTCTTGGCAGCACCGGTCAAAGGCTGCAGCCTCCCATGAGCACAACGCTCCTCTTGGCCCGCATTGCTTTTCAAAAGATTTACCTAGAGCCTTGTACAGCAGCTACCAGAGGGAAGGGTAAGAGGAGTAAAATGGACACAATTATGGCAGACATCAAAGCAGCTAGTTTGAACACCTGAGCACACAGATGGTTGGTTCATTTGTAGTCTCCTTTAGGGTGGATTTCTGAATAAAAATGACAGCTTTGACAGACTTGAGAGGTGCTATGGGGGCTGCCTTCAAATAATCTTTTTTTTGGAGACAAAAAATGAACAATTAAAGGTCTCCTGTACCTGAATACATCCTCGAAAATCATCAAGGTTGCTTCCTTTTTCCATCATGCTCATAATAAACAGAGTTATTTGTCAAAAATTTGAACATTTTTTGCTGCATTCTTCTGCTGTCCTTACCTGTGAGAGCTCGCTGGCACCTATTTGACCATTGTTATCTGCATCAAAGCGTTTGAACATCATATCAACCAGTTGCTTCCTGGCAGCCATGTTGTCCTTGTGGGATCCATGGATCTTAGACCCCATGTAGCGTTTGTCATGCAAATCCAGAATCTTGGTTTTCAGTTGACGGTAGTCAGTGAGTCTGCAGTTATCATCTGGGAATAAAAACGACAACAGAGAGGAAGAATGGTTAGGAGAGAGGAAAAGAGTATGTGCCATAAAGTTGTAAAAAAAATCTCTCCTGTAGTAGCTGTGAGGAAAGGATGTCATTTATTTCAGGAGGACTAAAATACAATTTGAATGCTAAACAGATATTTAAAATCCGATGTTTCATGTACACTTAAATGAATCCCAAAAGGTGCATGATTAAAAGCATTGATCTTAAGATTCCTGAAACTGGATGCAATGTTTTTTAAGTCTTGGCCAATTAGTACCTGTGAAAACTACAATCCCCTGCCGACTCACATTATTAAACAATAAGATGCTGTTTATATTCAGTGAAACCCAAATCTGAGCATGTCTTTGATTGTCTTCAACGCAGTAACACATGTTAAGGATTATTTTCCTGAGAGGAGCACAAACAGCGACAGTTGTGCAGCATTTCGCCGCCTACAACACAAAGAAAGCGACGAACGAATCCGTCACACTGGTGTCAAGAGCCGACTCTGACGGCAACAGAAAACATGATGCTGTTGTATTTACAATCTGCCATCAAAGGCTGCGGATCAAAGAAGTCAACTACATGAAAGGTTCAACAGAGTAAATTCGAAGGCAAAAAGAAAATAATGAGTAGAAGTAGCTGTTGACACATGTCATATCAACTCCTCATTGTTGGATCTGGAAGTGTTTCTCCTCTAATAACACTTAGATTAACTGATGTCAACCAACCAAGGGGAGGGAACTTTGTTGTTCCTTGAGATGCTATTCAAATCTCTAGGGAGAGGGTGACATATCCGGCATTTCATACGGTGTGATCAAACCTGGAAGAATATAGAATAAAAGCTGCTTCATGGAGTCGACTGAGAGACAAATGAACTTTGTTGGGGATGATCAGGCGGAAATGGTTTAGAGAGAGCAGTAATGAGATCTCCACTCAGTAGAACTGGGTGCTCGGTGGGAGCTGATGACTGAAATCAGAGTGGAATATAGAGCGACCCCAGAAACCAATGACACGTCATTAAGGATCTTATTTTTGTCTAAAATTTCAGCAATCAGGCGGCGTTTAAACGAGATGCTGTTGTGATCGTGACACCATCCTTCATTTGGGTTTAAGAGGCTGAAAGAATTTGAAGTAAATGGACTTCCACATCATCTTACGCTCATGTGTGACCTTGTTACTATCCACAGGTATCAACATGTTATTTCCTGGCATTGGTTTAGGCAGCATTGTGACTGATGAGACTTTTAATTCTACAAATTGTAACCAGCATAATTTAACTGAGGCTCACTGCATTCACGTGGGACGAAACTAATCTGCTTTGTTTTCTGAACTAACATGATCATTTTCTTAAAATTATATGAAAAGTAGGCCCCCCCTGAAGTTCCAAAAAGTATTATTTTTTAATTACTGTGTTGTTTTTTTTGTTTGTTTTTTTTATTATTATTATTGTTTTTCATTTCATTATTTTTATTAGCTTACTTCTTATCTTTTTCTAGCTTTCCTATGTTTATCTATTGTTGTCGTTGCTAGGGTCTGAGAGAGAAACCCAATTTCAAATCCTCTGTATGTCTAGTGCATACTGCAATTTATTTGACAATAAAGAACTTCTAACTTGCGTGCACAATACAATCATCTAGTGGGAAAAAATCTTGTGCACCTTGTGGAAAAGTTACCTTATGCCAACAAGATGGTACACAAGTTTTTATGTTGTGTGCAAAGATAATATTGTTGGCAAGTTATTATCTTGTGTTCACAAGTCTACAAACCTGGTTATCTTCTGCACAGATTACAATTATCTTGCAGGAACAAGTTATTATCTTGTGTGCACAAGATTAAATTGTACTACTTCTTGGAACTCTGTAGAAATGCTTTAAAAAAAAAAGCGCCCTTTTTTCAGAGTTGTATCCAGATCCTGGTAAATCCCATCAGCAGCTCTTATTTAGGATGTCTGTTTAGTGTCATTTCGGTCTGGGTTTGAGACTCTGGAAGACACTGATGTTTTTAAGTGACGTAGATGTATTGTTATTAGTTTGTTGACTTTAATACTTGCAGTTGTACAGACGTAACATCTACTCAGATTTGAGGATGCTGCTTCGTTTCTTTAGGATCAGCTGAGCTGTCATGGGATGCTTCACTGTGAAAATGACACATCTGAAATGCATTTGAACGTGCTATATACTGCATAGACAAGAAGAGCTCCTTTTGGGACTGTTGTGTCAGGTATTGCATTTCAGAAAATGATTATAAGTGATTGCATGACACTTCCATGGACCATGTAGAATATTTATTTAAGATTATTTGGTGGTTTTAAACCTTATTGAGAGAACAAGACTGTGGATATAGTAGAAAGCAGGACAGAGATTGGGGATGTCATGTGGCTAGAAGCTGAGGTGCCAAAGGCAGAGTAGCAGCTTCGCAGGCTTAGCGTCAGTACACTGGTTATGGGATTTAGCAGCGGAGCTAAACCAGTGTCCTTACCATGTACATTATTTGACATAAATGTTGCCATTTGGTGCAATTTACCAATTCATTTCATTTCTGAGGAGAAACATTTGTACATTGAACTTGAATCAAAGCGAAAGGTACGATGAGTGTTAACATGGAGGGAATTTATGCCACATCTATGCAGTTGTCAGCTTTCAATAGGATTTCACATTGTGGGGAAATGTTGTATCCATTTGTTAGACAGTGTCTCTACCACTACTACAGCCTGAACACAATATCAGGGAATACTTTTGAAGGAATGATGGTCCTCTCCTAATAAAGCCAAAGGGACTTTGATTATTGAAGCTGGTCTGGGGACTTCGAGGGCCAGACACCTGACTGAGACCTTTCATCTTAGTTTCTCCTTTGATTTTTCACCCATCTGTACATTGTGCTTTAACAAGCTTTCTGTTGTTTCAACTTGGGGAACTAAATAATTGAAAGCTCACAAAGCCAGGTGGAGAGAATTAAACATAAGCAAGGATCTCTGGAACTGGAACAATGCTCCAGTTTGTTTTAGCAGGTACACCTGTCAGAGAGAGCAGCACTGAGTTGTTGACAGATGTTGGGAGCTGCATACTCAGTCTGAAGCTTCCTGCAAACACCAGAGTGTGAACAACCACAGCATTGGCACTTCTTTTCATAATTGGATGATCCTTTGAATTACCAAATCGCTTAGGCCATTAAAACAATTGTTAAATTCTGAGGAATCTGCAAGTTGAATCCTTTCCTTGTGAACCCCAGGAGCCGTCAGAGTCCACGCCGCTCTAGCTGCAGTGTACCACATATCACGGGACAGGGCCTGTTTTGACAGCCGTCAGAGCCAGAGAAGCTGCCTTCGTCACAAATGGCAGAATGAATAAAAGATAAATGGCTGCTGGCATAACCAGGGGATATGAAGGTCAGTAACGTCAAAGGAGCATGCTGCTGCATGCATGTACGCACGCACACAGGTACACAAAAACAGCTACACACACACCATCTGCAAACCCCTTTCCAAATATTGCACCTCTACAAAGAGAAGTGTCAGCATAAATCACACAACGGCTGCTGTAATCTCTCACACTTTAACTAAACAGACGTACATGTGTGAGAGAGTCTCCTTCAGGGTCGATCAAGAACTCAGAAGGAATAGTACAGAGCGTTATGTCAAATCAAGAGCTTTTTCAAAGACTCCTCAGTCAGGTTGAATCCATTTCTTTAGGTTCCTCAGTCACCAAAAGTGCCTCAGATCTGTGTGGACACATTAGACTTCAAACTGCTTGTAGGGTAATCAATCAACAAGCAAAAACAAATTAGGTGATTTTTATCCATGATGCGATTTGACCAAGTACGGCTGCCCCCCTCAACGCTGATGACTGGAATCATCAGTCAAGCCGCCCAGATTCAAACCTCATGTTGTCAGTCAAATCCTCTACATTTCATTTGCAGCGTCACTGCACACAGAGGAAACAGAGAAACCTGATGGTCGTTAAAAAAAACCTTGATAAAATTCATGCAGGGCTTCACCTTGGCTCAGAGGGTTGAGATACCGGCTCTGCATAAAACGCCCAGTTTTAACCTAGATGAGAGCTTTTGGTGCATCTATCTCCTCTTTCCTTTCCTGTCATCTCTTCAATGTCATATAATAGTTTTAAAAGAAAGAACATTTTTGGAGAAAAACTATTTATATATATTATTCAATATTTACTTCTATTGTTTTTCTTTGTCACATCCTTTCCTCTCTCAAGACGATCATGTCAGTCTCCAGAAAAGATGATGCTTAGATTGAAAATGTTTTATTGCTACATGATACAAGTGTGGACTAGCTGTTCTGCAGATTATTGAGTGGAAGCAATAAATAGGTGTTTTAAACGATTTCCTTTAAGATTGTGTTCAGGATATAATTAGTGATAATTATACAAATAAATACAAACAATTAAAAAAACGAAAGATAAATAAAACTGTTAAAATATTACTTGTGTCCTTTCTTTAAAGGTTTGATGCAATTGTTAAGGTGAATTCTGCATATGTAATATTTCTACAATATATCTAGAATTTCAACCATGCATGAATTTTGCTCATTATTTGTTATTTCAAAGAAGGTGTTTATTCAGATTTTTCATCATTTGCTCATCATAAAACCATAGCATGTTAAAGAACATGGATTAAGCACACAATGTCTAAGTGTGATTTCTGCAGGGAAGAAAACATCCTTGTGTGTTACTTTCCCCCCGTGTCTGTTTGTTTTCTCACAAATTGAACACAACAGTTTGACCTTCGTACAAGCGCAGGAGTCCGAGGACTTTCACAGACTCTTAAAGACACTTGAGAATGTTCTGACGTCAGAACTTCACTTACAGTATTCATCCTATAACAAAGACCTTTTGTTCTTGTTTACAAATTACAAGCTGAGTAAACATTATTCAGGGCTATCGTAGCAGAAAACATCAACTCGAAGATCTTCACTGGATTGCTTTGGTGCAATGCGGCTTTTGTGGACATAATTCATGGATGAAATACGGAACATTTTGCAGGGCTAAAAGGTTCAGTAGAAAGCCGCTGACATTAGATGGTGTGGAATCAGGCATTGAAAATTTTCATACACTCACAGGAGCTTTTACTCTCCATTTTTCATTGAACCATTCACTATTTTGTGGGATTTAAAAAACCTTTGGAAAGGCATCTTTGAAAACTGGCTGTTAATCCATCAAAGTGGCTTTTAGTCAGAACGTAGTTGTATTTGATGGTAGGCGGTGTTAATGTCTGAATGCTGTTCATAATATCACACAAAGGATGCAGTCTTGTCGGATTGCTGTACCGCTTGGCTCTGACTGCTCCATGACCTTGCTTGTGACAAATGTCTTTGGTCACATGGGCTCTGTATGAGCCAAGTGGCTGGCCTGGTTCCACCATGAAAGCCATTGCCTTTTATTAATCGCCTTGAACTACTCCTATAATGTGGAGGTCAAGTTCCCACCTGGAAGGAAATGCATGTTCGAGTGAGGGAAGTCATATGAACTGTATCGATTGAGGCCAAATCATTTACTTGATTAAAGTTATCTGTCTAAAGGAGCATCACAGTAACAGGAGGCGGCCGCCCTGTGAGGGAAGATTTTACTCATTCAATTTACAGATGGCGATTCCAGTAAAAAATATTGTTTGATAGACATTGGGGTCTATTACCTCAATCATACCTGCAAAATTCTGTTATGAGATAGACACAGTGAAATCAACACCATTATCTCTATTAAAACCATAGACTGTATAAAATATGGACGTATTATCCGTGACGTCACCCATCTGTTCCTGAGCGCTGTTTTGAAGCAAATCGATGGCGGCAGCCATATTGGAAATGCGGAACTCAACCAGGCATTGTGTGACGTAAAGGGGCGGAGTTTGAGCCTCTTAGCCAACAGTTATGTGTTCCCAACCGGGAGTCAAGTCAGTCATGTCCTTATTTGGGCAAAAACTGGTAATCTTAATATCTTCTGAACCGTCGCGTTAGAAAAAAGTTCACCCCCCATACAGTGTGTGCCGATAGAGAGATGAGCAACGCAGGGCCAAGCCCTTTTTTGAACCAGGCTGTAAACGTGTTTATTTCTGCTGCAAAGATCGTCTTTATTGAATTGGTGTGTATGTGGTTCCCGGTGTTTCTGTAGCCAGCCTCAAGTGGATTCTTGAAGAAACTGCAGTTTGTAACACGTCCGCATGGGCTTCATAGTTTGAGACCGGAGGTTGCCCCTTGATTAAAACCTTATTCCATAGTTGCAGGAACTATTCCACCTTTAATCGATCATCTGCTAGGTGCCTTGCCCTCTTTGCATTGTTGTAGTCGACTTGAGTTATGCTAGTTTGGCTCAGCATAGTTTGCACTTGACCTCAGTTTTGCTTATTTTGTAACTGAGCTTTTTGAAGCCTCAGCAGTTTTCTCTGGTCCCCAATCCCACAGAACCACACCTGTTTTATCAGAACCTGACCTTAATGCTTTCTTCTTCTTTTGTTATCAATCAGCTGTTAGCAAACAGCTTTCAGACGAGCAACAGTCATTGTGTGCCGGTTGTTGAAGATGAGAAAATAATTGCATGAGCTCCTGCTCCCTTAGCTTTTCATTTGATTCATTCTGTCAACTAAAAACTTTGTGGGGAAAAATGCACAGCAAATAAAGAAACAATTGGAGACGCAGTCAATGAAAAGAAGCTACAGACTCACATCAATAACAAGGATAAGGTCATAATGTGATCAGTAACGTCAGTAAAGCAGCCAACACTGATCTATAATTTAAAGAATGAGTCATACAGGTGTCTCTCACCCTGCTTCAAAATGCATAAAAGACTTCCTCTACGGTTCATCAAATCCCCGCTACCATTAAAAATTGACTAGATAAGGGCCAAAAAGGGGTCCATCACACTGCTGTAGTACAAATAATTACAAGATCCAGGGTCCTCAACCCACAGAGACCCTAACACCTTCTTTTAAGAGGAGCCACCATGAGAGAACGAGGCATCAAACTCGGCTATACAAGTATTTTAGAATTCAGCTGCAACACCCACAGCACTCTCTCTCTTTTAAATTCACTGAGTGATGTCAATTGAAGTGAGTGCTTCAGGATTTACTCCAGCAATGTAGCCTTTTCACCAACAGCATGATGTAAAAACGGTTTAAAAAAAGCTGAATTCCAGGTGTAGTGAATGAATGTAAAGCTAGCAGTAGATTACTTTGCAAACTTCACATTTCAGTAAACTGTCCAAGAACATGTTATCTCTGTTTGAGAGTAAAATATGGTTCTTGAATACAGACTCTTACTATTTATCGATACCGATACTCACCTGATCCGATACCAGTATTTAATTAGCAACCTGTTTTCCTCAACGTGAGGATCAGACTGGGAATTCTGTATTTGGCAACATTAAGCTCTTTTAACTTTGTAAACAAAAATAAAATAGCTACTGTATTTAAACTGTTTCCTTATTCATTCATGGTTATAAATGTGTTCCTGCAGTTTGGTAATAAATCCTCAAAACCAACAGGAATTACAAATCAACTGTACACCTTTGTATGCAGCTGCAGATTAGTGAGGAATTAAAATACCTGTTAAAAAACTATTACAGGAGAAAAATAAAATGTAAACATTAAATCACAAATATGTCACAACATAGCACAAACAAACTGACATGCCCTTTATTCAATGGAATATGCAGCTGTCAAGCATTTTCTTGATGGCAGTCTGAATCAAGTCTCTGGTGTGTGTGTGTGTGTGAGCTGTGGAAGTGTGTAGCTTGTAGCTCTGTGTGTCTAAACCAGCGTCCTGTTCGACTTCAGAGTGAGCTCCAGATATCTGTGGTGGAGCTCATCGCTGTAACATCTTTTAATTCTGTTGATAAGTGTTTGCACACGTTCTTGTGGCGCTCATGCAGAGCGGTGTCAGGAAGATATCTACGTGATGGTAAACTGAACCTGTGTTCCAAGTGTTTAACCAGGCGGTGGAATGCCTCGTGCTCAATGAGGTGCAGGCGTTTCTCATCTAGAAGAATGAATCCAAGAACGTTCTCTGTTATTTTTCACACTTTCAAACCATCCTGTGTTTGAACCTGTGTTTGCAATACAGCTAACTATGTTCACTGCTTCATTTCAGCTTCTGTTTTTATGGTGGAACTTGTTGTTTTTTTTGGCATTCCTAAGATGTTTAATTAAATTAGTTGTGTTATATTAAGCTATGTTACCTCGACCCCTCAAAACCTTAACTTAGTACATATTGTAAGTTCCTGTTGGTGTTGTTGGCGTAACAAGCAGGAAATGTCTCCCAACTGCTGAGCCTCTGTAATTAGCTCCCTTCATGCTATTGGCTCTCCATTTAGCAACATTTACAGGCCTAACGACACACTGATGATGGTAGAAGGCGTAGAACTAACTTGAATAGATCGGCCACATTGATCGCCCCAATGCCATTGGTACCCGATCTAGCTGTTTGAGTCAGTATCTGGTTAACAACCAATGCCAGGATCAGATTGGTGCATCCCTAGAGAAGCTATAGATTGTAAAACTATTGTTCCAGTAGTTTGTTATGTAGTAGAGTGCATGTATATTTTATAGAAATTTGCTGCACTAATATTGTACGTGTCCTTGTGAGTAAGTTCAGCAGAGGCCAGGCCATTCAAAGCACATTCTGCCTAAAAAGATCCAAGATGGCGCCACGGACGGTCGCCCTGGTACTGCGCTCTCTCGTACTTGTTGCGTTTTTCTCTTTTCTTGTATCTTTATGCTCCGCTTCTCTGGTTTCTTTTACCAGAGAAGAACTTGTTAACATTGGACAGTCCTCTGCCGAACTTTTTACACCGGTTTTCATTGAACCTTTAAGTTACACAGAGATTCTTGCTGGTGGAGCCGCAGCTCTCTATGGCCTTTGCCGGAGACGCCGGCGCCGGGGCAAGCGAGCAGGCGTGCTCGTCAGACTGAGACAGCGGGGGTTACGCAGTGCGCTCCCGTCCATTCACCTGGCGAATGTCCGCTCCCTGGCAAACAAGATGGATGAACTGCTGCTCCTCAACTCAAGAAACACGGACTTTTGCAGATCCGCCGCCCTGTGTTTCACTGAAACCTGGCTCAGTGAACACATCCCAGACAGCTCGCTGCACTTACCGGACTTTCAGCTCCACAGAGCGGACCGCGTAAAGGAACTCTCTGGGAAGGCGAGAGGAGGCGGAATCTGTTTCTACATAAACGAAGGTTGGTGTACAGATACCACAGTGTTGAAGAAGTCATGCAGTCCAAATCTGGAGACTCTTTTCATAAACTGCAAACCCTTCTATTCTCCGCGGGAGTTCTCCTCCTTTATTCTGGTCGGCGTCTACATCCCACCTCAGGCCTGCGTAACGGAGGCGTTACAGCACCTGGCTGACCAGATTACAGACGTGGAGAAAAAACATCCTGACTCTCTGCTCATCATTCTCGGGGATTTTAACAGAGCAAATTTAACCCACGAACTACCTAAATACAGACAGCATATTAAGTGTCCCACCAGGGAGTCTAACACTCTGGACCACTGCTACACAGTAATAAAGGACTCATATCGCTCTGTCCCCCGTGCAGCTTTAGGACTATCTGATCACTGTCTGATTCATCTCATCCCGACCTACAGGCAGAAGTTAAAAACGGCTAAGCCTGTAGTTAGGACTGTGAAGAAGTGGACGGAGGAGTCAAAGCAGGAGTTACAAGCCTGCTTTGATTGCACTGATTGGAGTGTTTTTGAAGCTGCATCAGGAAACCTCAATGAACTCACTGACACTGTGACTTCATACATCAACTTCTGTGAGGACATGTGTGTGCAGACCAGGACCTTCTGCACATACAACAACAATAAGCCCTGGTTCACACCTCAACTGAGGAAGCTGCGTCAGGCCAAAGAAGAGGCCTACAGGAGTGGGGACCGGGACCTGTTCAAGCAGGCCAGAAACAAACTGACGAGAGGGATCAAGGTAGCTAAGAGGAGCTACACTGAGAAGTTAAAACAGAGCTTCTCTGCCAACGACCCCTCAGAAGTTTGGAGAGGCCTGCGTGAAGTTACAAGCTACAGGAGACCCTCCCCCCACCCTGAAGGTAACAAAAGACTAGCTGACGACCTGAACAGCTTCTACTGCAGGTTTTCACACCCCACACCCGAACACTCTGATTTACCTGGCCCCCCCACAAGCCCCTCCCCACCCCCCTCTGACCCCCCACCTGCGCTGACGATCTGTGAAGATGAGGTAATCCAGCTCTTCCAGAGACAAAAGACCAAGAAGGCTCCAGGACCAGACGGCGTGTCCCCCTCCTGCCTGAGAGTCTGTGCTGAGCAGCTGGCCCCCATCTTCACAAAGATCTTCAACACATCGCTGGAGCTGTGTGAAGTGCCCTCATGCTTCAAAAGCTCCACCATCATCCCAGTCCCAAAGAAACCCACCATCACAGGACTCAATGACTACAGGCCCGTCGCCCTGACGTCTGTGGTCATGAAGTCCTTCGAGAGACTAGTGTTGAGCCACCTGAAAGACATCACAGGCCCCCTGCTGGACCCCCTGCAGTTTGCCTATCGGGCAAACAGGTCGGTGGAGGACGCAGTCAATATGGGTCTGAACTACATCCTGCATCACCTGGACTCCCCCAGGACCTACGCTAGGATCCTGTTTGTGGACTTCAGCTCTGCGTTCAATACCATCATACCAGACATCCTGCACCAGAAACTCACCCAGCTCACAGTGCCGGCCTCCATCTGTCAGTGGATCACCAACTTCCTGACGGACAGGAGACAGCAGGTGAGGCTGGGGAGCATCAAATCCAGCACCCGGACCATCAGCACTGGCGCCCCACAGGGATGTGTTCTCTCCCCACTGCTCTTCTCCCTCTACACCAATGACTGCACCTCAGGGGACCCCTCGGTGAAACTCCTGAAGTTTGCAGACGACACCACCGTCATCGGTCTCATCCAGGACGGAGACGAGTCTGCTTACAGACAGGAGGTGGAACAGCTGGCCCTCTGGTGTAGTCAGAACCATCTGGAGCTGAACCCGCTCAAGACGGTAGAGATGACAGTGGACTTCAGGAGAAGCCCCCCCCCACTCCCCCCCCTCACCATCCTGAACAGCACTGTGTCTACTGTGGACTCTTTCAGGTTCCTGGGATCCACTATTTCCCGGGACCTGAGGTGGACCTCCCACATAGACACAATCAGAAAAAAGGCCCAGCAGAGGATGTACTTCCTGCGTCAGCTCAGGAAGTTCAACCTGCCTCAGGAGCTGCTGATCATGTTCTACACCTCCATCATCCAGTCTGTTCTGTGTACCTCCATCACTGTCTGGTTTGGCTCTGCAACCAAACTAGACAAACACAGACTGCAGCGGACTATAAGGACTGCAGAGAAAATCATCGGTGTCGACCTGCCCCCCATCCAGGACTTGTACCGGTCCCGGGCCAGGAAACGGGCAGGGAGCATTACCGCTGACCCCTCACACCCTGGACACAAATTCTTCAAACTCCTCCCCTCCGGCAGGCGCTACAGATCACTGTGCGCCAAAACAACCCGCCATAAGAACAGTTTCTTCCCCCAGGCTGTCACTCTGATGAACACTAAACCATAACAGTGTCATACCTGTCAGATAAATACTCTCTGTAAATATACATGTAGATATACAATGCAACAATTCTCAAGCAGAATTCCATATTTCTATTTTTTGTATTATTTAACTTCTATTTTATAATGTAAAACTACCTCTGCAACTCACCACTGCACTTTATCATATTATTTTAGCCTGTACATATTAGTCAAGCCTATTTGTTGTTTCTTTGTATTTATAGCTAAGGTTATTGTTATTATATTTTCATTTTATTTTTTATTGTAGTTCTTAGTTCTTATTCTTATTCCTATTCTGCCTTGTACAAAGAGAGCACAGTTTACCAAAGTCAAATTCCTTGTGTGTTCAAGCATACTTGGCGAATAAAGCTGATTCTGATTCTGATTCTGATTCTGATAAGAATGAAGGACACGAAGGACAGAACTTTGATGTGATTTGTAAAAGTGCATTTGTGTGTGGATTAATGTACTGCTAGTCTCAGTCAGCATGTATGCCATTTTCTTCATCTTTTGATATTAATCATGTCCACTACTCTGTTTTGTCAGTGACAACGTGATTTACTTTCCTTTCACAAGAAAATGTCCAACATTATGAGTATGTGGCACTTAAATAAACCTGGAAAACGATCACATTTCTCAAAGAGAAAACAGAATCTGGCATGCAAACTGGAAACATAATGACATTCTCTTGAGTACAATAACACCAATCCACAGGGAAGAGCCGGATACTGATGAACAAACTACACGAAGCATGAAGGCTAACAACACTGTTTGCTTTTAAGTATTTGTTGTTCTACAAAGCATTTTGAAGATATGGGAGTAAAGAAATTGAAGTGACATGAACAACTTGAACACCTACTTTCTAAGCACCTGAGATCACTACTGTGCGCCAAGAACCCACAGCTATCAACGCATACTGCAAAGCTGCTTAGAGAAACAATCTCTGTGTCAGACGGCACTCATGAGAATCACAAAGTACGTTAAGAGTTTTTTTTTTTTTAAAAGTGCTCTGGAAACTTCTGAGATTGGCTCTTCAACATGCATTTTTCAGCTTGTTTTATTTCACTTGTTTTTATTTGAATTCTTAAGTGAAGAAAACATCCCTCTTAGAAAACACAATAAAGGCAATGAGATAAAAGAAAACCTGCTACTGCTGCATGGTACTGAAGCGATAAACATGAGTGAACCCACTGCCCCCGCCTCCTCCACCTGCCCCTTTTAAAAGCACCACTGTTTTATTTATATAAAGAAAAAGGTGGCTCAGCAGAATAGCCTGAGTCAACTCAACTGAAACTGTCCCATCTTTGCACCGCTGAGTCTGCTCCCCCACCTCCTCCTCCAGCTTTTCCATCTGCGTCTCTCGGGCCTTTGGTACTGCCACGGCTCACAATACATCAAGACAGCACAGCGTGACAACTGGGTTACCCAAATCAGAGGTCACTGATTGCAATCTTTAAGAGCAACTAGAGGTGTCACTGCGGCAACACCTGACTGGATCTGAAATGGATATCTGGGCAGCAGGGCAGCAATCTCCTAGCAGCCACTCTGCCTGGGATGATACAGATGCAAAAAAATATCAGAGCAGACCTCAGGCACAGATAACAGACTTCTATATTCCAGAGTTTAGAATACAACTTTCACTTTTCTCTCTGACTGTCATACTGAATAGATATACTACACCATAAAACTGAAGGATAGAGGCATTCAAAAGTGAGGTTCAGAGTTCACTTTTGAGCCTGAAGACAACAGGTAACAATCTAGTGTATAACAGAACCACAAGGTCTATTTAGCAACCATACTGGATCGTTCAATCATATTGCACGATCCTCATCAATCAATGGAGCTAGCTGTACAGTATATTATGGTGCTTCCTGTTCTTCCTTCAAAGAACAAACAAATCTAAGCTACTTTGGTTTCATGGCTATGACACTGACATTTTGAAATCTAGCCTCACAATTTCTCCACATAACTTTTTTATCTTCTAACATGACATTTAGGGTCCAACAGGTCCCCTCTCTATGGAAGTCATGCACTGAAACAAGCAAAGACAACTTAGCTCTTAGAGTTCATTTAGCTGAATCAAACTTTGTGCACCATTTTGGTGGTGGTTGAATATTTGAAGCAGCAAGACACATTATCCAACAAAGGTTGCATATCTTCTTGTGACAAAGTCTTGGACAAAGTCAGCAGATACAGTCATGTGTCTAAGGAAAACATGAAGAATGACAAAGTTGAGGACGGGGATTTTTTTCTGAGCCCCACAGGTTAATCGGTCAAAGAGTAATTATTTTTTCAAGAAAGTGCCTACTGTGGAAGTTAGCATTGCTTGGGGCGCTGGTGGTCTAGCAGTCTAAGTGCCCCACATACAGAGGCTATAGTCCTTGTCCCAGAGGTCCCCGGTTTGACTCCTGGCCGTGACCATTTGATGCATGACTTCCCCCACTCTCTACTCCCCACATTTCCTGTCAATCTATAGTTGTCCTATCAATAAAGGCAAAAATGCCTGAAATGCCAGTCACATGTTGTTTAATATGCAGCGCAGCCACTCACCTTTAGCCGGGGCTGTAGTTCCATTCAATGGTGACTACCATAACACCATAATGTTCTATTATCCCAATGTAAACAAGCACAGATAGATAGATAGCATCCCATAGCATGCATTGAAATAAAGTTGTTTGCAGGCTGCGTCTGGTTAAACTAATATGTGACCAGTTGACTGGAGCAATATGTAACCAGTACAGGCATGTGGATATCAATCTGCAGTGAGGACCAAATGGTGGTAGTGCTAGCTCTGCTAATGTTAGTCACAGTCAGCAAACCAATTTCACATTGTTTACCTGCAGACTCAAGCCTTGAGCAAGGAGTAATAGTGCCAAGTTTTCAAGGAACTGAACCATAGTTTGTTGTGTCACAATGTTGTAATGTATACATTAAAAATCCACCTAAACCTCCTCCATGAGGGATGCAGCTAAAAGACACAATCTTTGTTTTCACAGCCAGAGGAGGTAATTTGTCAGAAAACTGTAAAGGTCATCATCATTGTAATAAATTGTTGTGTTAAAAAAAAAAAATTCTTATACAACAGTTTCTTTGGTGACTTCACTTTGTTTGAGGACAACTTTGTAGCTTCCTGGGTGTTTGGTAACAGCTCAAGACTGATTCCCTCTTTCATTCCGTCTCTGTCACTTCTGTTTCCTCCCTGGATGCAGGTGTAATTCTCTCCCTCCCATCTTTCATCAGGGGCGCTGCACTTCTTCATGTCTTAATCTTTGATGTATTACGCTCCACCCCTCCTCTCTCACCTTGAAGGGGGATCATTATCATCCGGGAGGCTTTACTTGAACCTCAAAACAACACTCCGACTCACCCCCTCCCACCTCCATCTCATTCAGGGATGTCTTATAGAAGCTTCCAGAGGTGACTGTTGCTGATTAGTTAGCTTCTGTGCTATCTGCTAAAGAGCAGATCTCCCAGACTGGACCTTTTCCAGTTCACTGTTTTTCCCTCAGCTCTTTTAGACCCTACAATAAGGGCTGCATGATAAGTTCTGATGGTTCAAATTATTTTTTTCTTCTGTGTACTGGGGAACAAATGAGTCATCTTAACTCCTACATTATTTTAATAGCCCAGCATGGCAGTGTTGTTAGCTGGAGCACACTTTTAATTACCACGGTTTATACATTATGCAAGTGAGTGAGGCTGTGCATGGGAACAAACTTCAAATCTTTTTTAAAGACTTCACTTATTTATAAGCGTCTCTGTTTTTGTTTTCTTGTCATTTTCTGGGGACAATCCTCAGATTTGATAAAACACGCAGCTTCAAACTAATTTTCCACTGATGTTATGCCACCACGTACACACATAAATTCAGATGTAGACTGAGAAAGACGAGGAGAAGGAGGAGACTGCGAGAAGGAAGGCTTTGTTCACTTCTCAAAGATGATCCCGGAAGAGTTGATTACACAGAGCTTACTCCTTCAGTGGCAGGTCTTGTTGATGTCATGATAGAAAACATTGACCCAGGGGCTCTGCACACACCTAGGCTGAGGCATCAAATCAACACTGCTGCAGGTCTATATTTGGACTATGGCACACAGACTAGGGAATATTGTTCTCCACTGTTTGGTTATTGGTTGGCTGACTGTGGTTTTCCACTAGGTGTGGAAACATTTCTCAGGTGTCACTCGATGATTTAAAGACTTAATATGTGAGACTAAATTTCAGTGGGAAAAGCAAACAAAATGAGGGGATTCCAATATTAAAAACCACATTGCTCCAGCAGAAAACACAGTCTAGTTGTAATAAATCATCTAGACTAAGGGAAGTGATGATGTACACAGTTTATACCAGTCATATAGGCTTTCACTGTGGGGGGGAGGGGGGTCTCTGCCAAGGCTCCGTAGTGGGAATGAACTTTACATTCTGCCTTACTTTGCTCTTCTTTCTGTTTATGTTCCATATTTTTTTGAAAAAAGTCACGTCTAAAAAGGTAGTTCCATTTATTTTTTTGAATAAGTAGTGTGCCAAATGTTCACCCAAATATGTGTTCTGGACAAATGTGCCCGGCACAGCTGAGGCTGATCCAAGAAATGCAAATCAGTACTATGCCATGCAACCTTAGCAACTGTTAGGATCAAATGATTCTGCCTCTGATTCAACCATAGATTGTGTACAACATGGACATGGTCTCAGTGACGTCACGCCTTGGTGCCTGAAGAGAGGTTTGAAACCAATCGATGGCGGCTGCCAAATTGGAAATGCTGACTCAACCTGTTTCTGGCTGAACCTAGAAACAGGCAAAGAGGTTTAGCTAAGGCCGGTCTCAAACCTTGTGGCAAACAGCTACAACAAACCCGTCTGTTTGTCAACTCAGTACTATGCAAATCGTTCCATAGCTCTTGGTCTTAATACCTTAAAGCAGACGAGCTTTAAAAGTCACCCCTGTACATATGTGCATAAAGAAATGAGCTATACATACCAACACTCTTTTTTTATATATATACCAGGCTGTTAACATGTTCATTTCTGCCATCTAAATAAATATTTTGAAATGGGTGTTAACACGGATTCCTGGGCTTTTAGAGCTGGTCTCAAGTGGACACTATAGGAACTGCAGTTTTTCCACATAGGCTTCAATTTGCGACCCCAGAGATTGCTGCTTGCTCTGAATCATGGGGGGAGTGGGTCTTGAGTGTGTTTTGTTTACCGCAGTTTTTCAACTATAGGGTATGACCTGCAGCTAACTGTAGTTATTATCTTCATCTGCAAATATGTTGATCACCATTTCACTAAAGCCCAAAGTGACATCTCCAGTTTGTTTCTTCTGTCCAGCCCATTGTTAAAATCCACACATTCTTCATTTGCTACAAAAGTTGCAAATCCTGACATCCAAAAAGCTGGAGTGTCAGGCATCTTTCTTTAAATATAACTGTCCAGCAGGACTTCTAACTGAACCTGAACAAGTTGAATCACTAAAAACATTTTTTTCAAACTCGGTCTGATAACAAAGAATATTTAATTAATTTAAAACCTTGACAAAGAAGATGAACCTGAAGCAGTTGAAAATATTTGTTGTTGGTTTATATTAGATAACAATTGGCTCTGCCACCTCTGCCCTGCTCGGTTGGCACCAACACTATGAGGTGGAGATTGTTTTGCAGAAAACTTGTTAACTATTGTGCCTACAGTCAGAGACTAATGACTTTTGGCCAACCCCTCTAGCTTATTTGAACTCTGAAAGTGTTTGCTCCTTTGACTCCCGATATCAGTGTTTACTCTACCTCTGAGTTTATTTCAGTCCCCAGAGAGCTCAGCCTCTGAGAAATGTTTGTCCTGCATGAATAAATCTGCAGCCTGCCATAAGTCTGTTTTGTGGTCCAAAGGATTACAAGAATCAATCCAGCTTTTATGTAATGTCTAGTACTATATTACAGACATTAATGGATACAAACATGCACCTAGAGTCTCTCTCACTCGGACTATAAAGCAGACCCTTCCACTGACTGCCATTAACTCTGATTATCACAATGTCTCCTGAGTCCCGCTTTGATACCACAGTGGGGTCAGCATTAGGTTAAAGGACTCTATTATCATCTATCCAGCTACTCGAATCATAGCTGGGAACCATAAAGAGTTGGAGTACCATAGATCTGCTGCTCCTGATATGGAATTCTCCACAGTCCTTATTGATCGAGTTATAAAACACTCTGCTTCACAAACAGGATGGAAAAGGGCTGTTTTGTCTCAAAACCCACCTGCTATATGCCGTTTCAGCATTCACATCGACCTTTTTTTTCATTTTATGCCATCTCAAAATCCTGCCTGCTTGGATCCCTGTGCCATTGAACTGCAGCCAAATATCAAGCAGCATCTGCCCATTACGGTTGATGTTAATTTCCAAAGCTATTCCAAAAGTGTCCACATAAAATTGGAATGAGGAACTTATTTTGGATTTTCTGACATTTGCAACTTTGTTCGATTTTAGTTTTCAGTTACAAGAAAATGAACACATTCCTTTGACACTTTTCCTCCCACCTGGAGATTTTTATTCTCTGTTGAAGTGCTTTGTGGTCCTCTTGACCATCCATACAAAAGAGCAAACAGGTCCAGGGCAGCTGGATTGTAGAGCACTTCATCTGTGACTGCAACAACCATCCCTCTTGCTGATGGTTTGTCAGGAAGCAGTCTGCGTTCTGATGTATGGAGTAATCTGCCGTATTGGCAGCCGATGTGGTCATTTCTGCTTCTGACGGACTCTCATTCAAACCAATGGAGCCAAGTGGAAAATACGTTTTTCATCTGAACCCAGAGAGGAGTCCTTATGCACACTCCACTGTACACGCTGACCCTTTAAACTGTACTTCATCATTCACTACAGCAATTTCCCTTCAATATTAAATCAAACTGTCAGATGAATTTTAAAACTACATTTTAGGAGTTCAATCATGAATGTCTTTAACTGCTTGGCTTCCATTTTATGGCATAATTTAGGTCATGTAATGCCTCATTTTGTCCTCATTTATCATTCAGGGTTTCAGAGATTAATTCACAGCTCATTAAAAAGCATAAAGCTTATATAAATACACACAGAGACTTTTTTTTATATACACATTATAGGCTTGGGAGGTTGATCCAGTGATAAAACTCTCTCCCATTAGGTGTAAAAATTTGGCTTGTTCTGGAGTTTTCAACCATTTCAAACTATCTGTAACGCCAGGTGTAGTATGCTCAGGATTAGAGACAGTTTAAAGCAACTATAAGTAATATTCCGTTAGCAAAGTATCAAGGATCACTGTGAAAGCAACTGCACAATATGCAAGTGGTCAATTGAACCAAAACACATCCATTACTAAATCTGTAGCTTGACTTGGTTTGTTGGAGTTTTTTTGTGTCATTGTTCTTTTTTGTGTTTGTTTTAATCATGTTTAAAGAGACGGTATGCTCATTCTAGCTCAGTTATTAGCTTCACATGATTTACAGTCCTTTTAAGACCCCTCACACACATCAGGACTGTGAAACCCAGCACTGTAGAAGCCTCCTTCGCTGTTGCCATGCTCAAACATAATCATCATGACTTAAAATGACAAATTATGATATATGGTCATATGTTTTGGAACCTAAACCAAACCGAGGACGTTTGGAAACAAAGACCAGAGCAGGATATTGTTGTTTGCTTAGTTTTCTGCTCATTATGGAGATTAATTAATTGAAGATGTCACAATTTCTATAAATAAATATTTGCTTTACGAATACAAAAAAGCATAATAGCAGCTCCTTAGGCTTGGTGTTATGCTGTCCTGTCTGCACCTTCAGCCTAAGCAGGAAACTTTCTTTGGTTTAAAAGCTGTGGAAACATTTAGAAGCCCAAGGGTCAGACATTTTCATGAAGAGTTGGTTGAAACCAAAACTGAGATTAAAGGGAATGAATATAGAACTTGCATTTACAAAGCAGCTTGAACACTACTGGAAATTATCTAATAATATTTCTGAAAGCAAAGTAAAGCGCTGAAGATGTTCCAAAAGGAGCTTACAAAAACACTGAAGTGAGTGTTTGGGATACAGTTCTTAAAATAAGCCACATTAGGTGGTGGAGCTGACCCCGTCTGCAGGGGTTTATGGCCGAGCTTCAGTGCTGGTCCTTCTACACCCAAGAGGTCAAGCTGAGCAACATCCCCTGGGGCTAATACACTTCCTAGTGACAAGTACCCTATGCTTAAAAAAAGAGAAAAACTAGTATCCCTTCAATTTATTTAAATGCAAAGCAACATGATAATCTGTAAAACATAATTTTTGGAAGGAAAACAACTCAACACAAAAAAACAAGGTTAACCATCTTGATAATTGCATGCTGGGCACGTGTATTCTATTTGTTTACAGCTGACTTTGTTTTTCAGGACAAATAGAAAGCATGAACCTTCAACTTGTGTTTCCCTGAGATTCTCTTCTGTTTTCCTTTTCCTACTCAGAAGAAAAGCATTGTTCACTTCACTGCAGTGTCCACAACCTGCAATCCAACACATTTGTCACGTCATCCGGTCAGAGAGGTTGTGCTATACATAGATTGAAGTCAACACTTTGATATCAGAAGACGCCCACAACACGGCAACTCAGTCAGCCTCACCCCCCCACTCTCTCCTTCTCTCCATCTTTGGATCTGCTACTTACTCACAAATGCACTGCTTGAAGCAATGTTGGCAGCTATTGTTCACTTTTATTTTACCAAATTGTTCGAAGGCTTCATATCCAGGATGGAGAAAGTAAGAGGAAACAAAAGAGAGCGAGGGGAGAGCAATGAAATACATTTCTTTCAGGATAATGGCCCCAGCAGTGAAATGGTTTTTAAACCAATACTGGAATGGACAGCTAACCTTGTACAGCCTGCACAAATTGCTTTGAGACCTTTTCACTCATAGTAAACGCACTTGTAACAGAAAGCAATTGGCCAATTCATCAAGAGTGGAGAGACTTTTGAAGGGTTTGCATGCAGACTGTCATACGTACAAACACCAACAAGACATCCACATTGTTCAAAAAAGGCAAGGGACCAAGCATGGGCTCGAACATGTCCTTTTTTTGACTAAACTATTAATATTTTTTAATAACCGTGGTTATGTAGCTTCGCTTTTCTTTTCCAGTAACTCCTCTTTTGAACATCAATAAAATTATTCTGCTCTGTCAACCTCTTTTTCAGTACCACAGGGGGGAGGAACATCAAACGTGTTTAATTGGCTAATTTGTCAAATGATTGTTTGGGATCCATGGCCCAGGCCTCTGCACACACCTCTGATGGAATAATTGGCCATTTTAGGCACAAAAATGAACATGCAAATGAAGATGGGTTGCTTTGAAGCTGAGCAAGCTATAAATAAAGCCATCGATCAAAGACATCGGCTCTTTGTGTTTTAGTTCAAAAGCCGGCTAAGGTTTCGGCGTGGTCACAGATTCACTCTCCAAAAATAAACTTAACATATTCACTAAGTATCAAACTATCAGTCCTACAGTGAGATGTAGAGTGATGAAGATGTTAAGAAAGATTTCATCTCAGATTCTCCTCTGGTGCTGTGAGGATCTGTGGATCAAAAATATCTTATTCAAACATTTCTTTCAAGGGGAGCATGTTCACGTTTTAATATCAAAGCACAGCTTGTTGTCCTTCAAATCAATGTAGTTGTTATGTAATATGTACAATTTGCTTGTGGCAATGTTGGAAAACACATCTTTAAAATGATCAAACTAAGGACAAAAGTTTACATAGTGTTTGGTCAGAAGACATACAGCATACTTTTTTAAAAAATGTTCCCTTTAATGATTTATGCAATGCTTGATTCATGTAAAAAATATCCCAAATACACTATGTGTTCGCTTTTTGAAGCTCAATGTCCTTCTAAATCCATGCAACTGTTCAGTTTGCTGTTCTACCAGGCCCTGTCATCCCTCCTTGGGTTGGACATCCCTCATAGTCCTAGGATAAGGAGCTCTTGTTGGACTTCTTTGTGCTATATTCGTCTTAACTTTGCAGAAATGTAAAATAGATTACATGCTTTCTTCTTTTCTTGCATTTTCAGTTACTTACAGTTATTTCCCTGTCAGTCCCTTTAATAACTGTTATACAGGTCTCTGAACAAACTAAGTTAAACTTTTAGCATAAAACAAAGCATAATTGCCAAGGGGTGTTCATATATATAAACACACTGTGAGGCAGCTGGTGCTAATTGTTCTTATGAATAGGGTAAATTAAGCCTCAGGCGTTTAGGCTGTGCACCACTGGGAAGAAAATACAGAATATTGAGGCACAGAAAACCATAAACGCACGCTGAATAAATGAGATGTATTGTGGGAATATTCTCAAGGGTTCTTTTGTTTTTTAAAAAGCACCCTGAAACATACTTGTTTGTGAATAGTCATGGAGAAAACCATATATGGTAATACTTCTGATAACACAATGAGCTTCCAACTTCAGCTGAGGGAGCCCTAACTTTTTTTTTTTTGGAGCAATGACTCAAATGTGAAAGGCTTTGTTTTTCTAGTTAACTCGTTGTACTGATATTATCCAATATGCTACATACAGAATATATGTCTGACTGACTAAGAGCCTATATGGATTGATTGCTGTAGAGAGAGCCTATTAAATGTTCATCAACTCAACATAAATCAAACAAATACCTTAAATGATAATGCACTTCCAGCTTACTGCCCACAGAGTGGTGGGGTAGCGTGCATGTGTCGCAATAAAAAACAAACTAATAAGTCTCAAAGTGGCGGCTGTCAAGATTCATGAGAATAATCTCTGTGAGCAATAGAAGGTGTTTTCATTACGTCAAATCAACACGCCCCTATTAGACCTTGAACGGTAAATTGGAGTTTGCTGACATATTTATGAAACAGAGATTAAATACATACATCAAAACACAATTATAATCAATAAATTCAAAAGATCAAGGGAAGAGGGATCAAATGGGACGAGATTAAACACAAATTTGGAGAACCAATGAAAGTGAAAGACCAAAGTGTTTCCTAGAGTCAAGGGTAGGCTGACTATGGATCACGTCAAAGTATTACAATACATCGCTAAGTAGTTCAACCCCAACTATGAGTTCAACCCCAGTCAGAATGTTGTGTTTGATTAACTGACCTTCCCACACTAGATAACTTTGTTCCATGTCAACCGGCTTCTGCATTTCTGTTAAATTTGCTTTGATAGTAAGAGAGCTTCTGGGTCACGCACAAGATGGCAGCTTAACTTTTACGGTCAACTACCAACTAAGGAAAAAGCCCTCAAAATATTGAAAATAAAGTCAACAACGAACAAAAAACTAAAATGACCGAAAGTAGGGCTACCAAGAAGCAAACTAGGAGACCGCAGGTTGCAACAACCTCCAAAAATGATGAAGAATGGCCACCGCTAACCCAAACTAGCCGAAGTAGCTCTCCGGTGCACGAGGGTGCTAACAACGAAGCGGAGGACGCTTCCTTGCTCGGCATACTCAACAAAATAAAGGACTTCAGGCGGGACAATAACCAGCAACTAATAGAAATCAAGCAAGAAATTAAAAAAACAAATGACAGACTCGAGGAGGCGGAAAGCAGGATCAAAGAAACGGAGACAGCAATGCAGGCTATGTCCACCCTAGTGAAGAGGCTAACACAGCGCCGGGCAGCACTACCCTGGGCTATTATTGCTAAATTTGTAAGCTACAGGGCGAAGGAAGAGGTGATAAAGAGAGCCTGGCAGAAAAAAACTGTGCAATATAAAAACACTTGCTTCTTCGTGGACCCCGATTACCCTCCTACAGTCCAAAGAAAACGCCTAGAATATCGACGTAAAGAAAATCCTGAAGGAACAGAAAATAAAGTTTCAAGCCCCCTACCCAGCAAAGCTACGGGTCCACTACAGAGACGGCACCCGGCTATACCAGAGTGCAGCGGAGGCTACAGAGGACATGGTCACCAGAGGATTCCCAGTCACCATCATCTCTGAACCTGAGGACAAAGAGCACAGGGAGCTGCAACTCCTCTCAACATGGCAGGTGGTGGGGAACCCGAAGAGACCGTCGAAAACGGCTGCAGAGGCACGGCAAGAGGGACGGACTTCATCACAGACATACATTGACAAACTATGAGGATTCAAGAGAAACCCCCCCTCTTCAACGTAAACACAGAGGTTGGCTAAATATACTGAACTATACTGTACTAACTGAAAAACCAGACTTAAGTCAGGATGTCTTGCCTTTTATGTTAGGCGAGAAGTAGCAGGGAATGTAAATATTTAAATTTGTTTTGATAGTAAAGGTCGACCACTCACAACTGTAAATAAATGAAGTAATCATCTGTTTGACAGACTGCCTAAACGGTTGTACCCGTCACTAGTCACATAACCTCGGATCGATTCTGAATACCAAACCGGTTTGACTCACAAAGCTGAAAAGGGTCAGTCTAGAGGTTCCTAATTTAACTCCAGGCTTTATGTATGCACTTATAAACTATTGCTATTAGTCAAATGCTTACAGTTTGAAAATTGCAGCTAATTTCTCTGGAGTATTTCTCTGACTGAACAAATTAAAGAATATGTTTTCATTTTCTCTACAAATAAAAAATAAATATATATTACTGTTGAAGGCTCTCATTAAAATAAAATAATTCCCTCACTTTCCTTCCTCTCGAGTGTGTATTCAGACTACGATAGGTAGTGCTATTCATTTACTTTTATGTTTTGAATTTAAAAATTATCTCATGTTTTTCACCAAAGGCCATGTTTTTTTCATCAGTGGTCATGATAAAAGCTTTTATAAACAGAAAAAGTAAAAGGTAGATTTGTGTATTTGTTTCTTTAAAAGCTCTCAACCTTTCATGAGAAGGCAGGCAGCACTCGATTCTTTGTGGAGTGTTTTTAAAAACAAAGACAGATTTGATTTATTTTGGAAATACATCACAATGCAACAAGTGAAGTGAGATTTAACTTTGGAGGGAGAGACTATGATAAAAACATTCTCTGAAGTAGGAAAAAAGTAGAACCTGCTTAGACCCCCTCCCTGACTCTCTCAGGTTCAAGTTGACAGGGATGACCACTGAGAGACTACAAGTGCATCCAGCATCAAAGGGCCTGTCAATCAGTTTTGGAGCAACAGCAGGTGCCATCTCTGTGTTTTGGGTTCGGTAGCAGGTCAGTGTTTTCACATTTGGAAAATGGTCTTAGGACTTTAGTGTACTTTGAGAAAATATGACATAAAGAAGGTGAGGCGCTTCAGCTGCGGTATCAGCTTGTAACCAAACCCCCGTATGACAGGAGGTGCTGTAAAAACCTACAACCAGTGACTTACCAGCTAATTTAGGTGACATGTTGGGGGCCCAGTGTTTTGACAGGAGTCAGGGCTGTGAATAAACAAACTGAACCCTCAGCCTTTAAAATTAGAGCAGAGAAGCTGCACATCCTTGTCAAAAAGCAGAGAGGACAGCAGCGCCAAGCCTTGTCCTTCAGTAAATATTTACTGTCCTCACTATCTGCAGTGACTTTTGCACTTCCCATACACCTTGTGCAACCCAGACCATGATTGCAAGTTTCAGTAATGATGCTTTTTAACCAATAACACAAGCAAGACAAAAATGCAAGACTGTCGAGTCCTGGGAAGAAACATGTGGACATGAAGCAGATTTTTGTATGTTTACAGTTAGGGAGCTTTGATTCAGTCTTATTCTGAGAGTTAGACTGATCTGAAGCATTCTCTTGATCGTCTAATTTTGGTCTAATATTCATAAATCATAACCCTGATTAAAACAAAAAGATGTGACTGCTTGAAATTATTATAAAAACAGAATTTGATAGTTTGCAAATCATTTAAACTACATGTTTAATTCAAAACGGTGCAAAGACCACATATCAAAAGTTGAAACTGAAAAATGTGATGTTTTATAAAAAATCAATGCTCGTTTTAGATTTGATCCCAGCAACACATGTCAAAACATTTGGGACAGGGGCATGTTTACCATTCGGTTGCATCACCTCTTCTTATAACAACACTCACTTAATGTTTGGGAACCGAGGAGACAAGTTCCTTGAGTTTTGAAAGTGAAATGTTGTCCCATTATCGCCCAAGATAGGATTTCCGCTGCTCAACAGACTCCTTGTTGAAAGTTTTTTGTTTCATGATAAACCAAATGTTTTCAATGGGTGACAAGTCAGAAAAGCAGGCAGGCTAGTTCAGCACCTGGACTCTTCTGATACAGAGCCACGCTTCTGTAACACATGCAGAATGTTGTTGGACATTGTTTTCCTGAAATATGGAAGGTCTTCCTTAAAAAGGCATTATCTGGATAGCAGCATATGTTGCACCATAACCTTTCTATACTGTTCAGCATTTATGATGCCTTCCAATTATTGTAAGCTGCCCATGCCATGGACACTAATGCATCCCCATACCATCATGGATGCTGGCTTTTGAGGTGTGCACTTAGAAAAAGCCAAGCAGTTCCTCTCCTCTTTTGAGCAAAGGAAGCAGCATCCATGATTTCAAAGAAAATGTCAAATGTTGATTTGCCAGATCACATTGATTTGCAATTACTGCAATATTCTTTCTATTCTTAAATAAAGCAATTAATTAAAGACGGCAGCCTTTTAAGCAGATTCGCACATTGGTGCAATTTGGTTCCCCTCTAAGACACATGTCCCCAAAATCCCTTTTTATCTTCTTCATTTCAGCCCTAGATTTCATGTGTACAACAATTAGTTACTCTCCTTAATTTGCCAGTGCATCTTTAAAAACAACTGCATAAAATGAGCAACTTGTGTAAGCGGAGACACACAAAGTGATGAGCCTAAAACTTCCCTGACCATATCAGGTTTTCAACAAATGGGCCAGTGCCACTCCCTCCAGCTATGTCCTACATCTGCACTGTTTCTCTGCTGCATCTGTCTTCATCCTGCTGTAATAAGGGAGGCAGACGTGGCCATGTTCTCAGTGATATGAGAATCATTAGCTGATGCCTGTATCGGAGGAAAAAAGCAGGAAGATCGATGCTAAAAGTGACAGCGTGTTTGATCCTTGAGCTTATTTAGGTGTTACATCCTGTTAACAGAAGCTTTCTAATGATCATGTTTGTGAATCATTGATTCTGCACTAGAAAGAGACATATGAATACTCACTTACAATGCTCCATGATGAAGGCCTTTTCAATGTCTCCTATTAGAATATGGCAGAGTGAGTCATGGAGGCACCATTCATTCCTGCTTCCAAATGTAATGTCAGTGTGTTTGTTGAAGTATTATTCAATGGACCTGGCCTTGTCGCTCTCCATTCTCTACATCTTGTCAAACATTAATTCTTTTACTGACCATTAAAAATGGCACTATGATGACTGCAGACACTGAGTGTATGCAAGCGCCTGGTTTCAAGGCTGTGGATATGTTGCTCTCTTCGCTACTTTATCTTTCATGTAATGGCCTTTTCGCCCTTATTTTGCCTTTTTCCTGACTATGATGAGGCTGTTGTCATAAATATCAATTTTCAGCAAAATAAAACTGTCAAAAAAAGTACGATAGCAAAGGAGTGTGTTTGTCATGGTGTCACTGTACACTCACTGACTATAGTCACACAGTCTAATGTGTGTGGGGCTGTTCTTAGTGAAAAGAAAACAATCTGATCCTGCATCAACTGATCTGATACACAGCAGATGAGCTCATAATCTGGAGAGATTGGACTGGAACATTAATCTCCTCTACCCTGAGTGCTGCAGAATCTAACAGAGACATTTAGCCGACTGCCTTTAGATTGTTTGTTCAAAATTCAGAACATGTCAGAAAAAATAATTTGAAGTGCATTTTTTAATTATAGTGCCTTTTTTTTTTTTACCTTGGCGCTTCTTAAAGAGTTTTCATTTTTTGCTTTTACGAAACCAATCTCAGAAAAAAGTAATCTGTGAATCTAATTTTGCCTCTTTAATCAACAAAGAGTGCATGATGTAAACAGATTTAACTTCAGAGTCGACTGGCACAGTCGACCTTTTAGCTGACAATGGTTTGGGCGTCCTTGCAAACTTAATGATCCACAAGTCTGGATTTTAATGAGGAGCTTGTTCTTTGGCGCTGCTGTCGGTGACAATGCCAGGTCTGGTACAGAGGTCACAGCATTAATGACGCCACAGAGTCATTAAAAGTAAGTGGGAATGCACAGGAGGTTCTGACGCCCTTTACTGTACACACCAGCGGATCTCATGTAGAGAGCCTCTCTAGTGAGAAAGACACAAACACATCACTAAGGTAGCAGGTCTCTGGAGGCTGGAAAATATGATGCTTCATGAGCATGTTTTTCTTGGCAGAGCCCAGGGGAGTCGCCCACAAAGAGTTTGTTGTGCTGAGACGCCAGGGAAGCAGCGAACAACAGAAGCTCCGTGGTTCAACAAGCCCTACTTTTATAGACAGCCTAATTACAGATGTTCATTATCCCTATGCTGCATATGTGCCTGTTTTTGTTCAAAAAATAAAACAAGAGTGTACAAAGATAACAAAAGCTGAAAAATCTGCTCTAAAGTTTTTTTTTATTTGTGTTTCCTGGAAAGCAGGAGCCAAAATACAAACACCAATGCACCATTTACTAATCACTAAATACTTAACGACCCAGGGTGTATTCAAGTTAAAGTCTTCAGACAGTTTCTACATGATTTTGACATTAATCATCAACATATGACAGCTGATATTAAATATCTGTAATATGAATCACTAACACCCAAGCTCTTTCCGTTACATTAGAAACATTATCATCAGATCGTACGCGGCCTACTCGGACGTCTCAGCCAAAAGGTTTGGTTTATAAATAAATGAGCACCAACAGCATGGTTGGGTTGACTGTCTCAACCACAAGCATAAGTTTCAGGGGGAATGTAAGGACATGGATTCATCAATATTAAATGTGTATTGACTTTTTCCCCTCACTGATTATGCAAAATCCAAAATATTTCATCGATCATTCGTCTGCAGGAGGTAAAATCACTGCAAGGCCTCTTCTCTGTCAGATCACATCAGAGGTTCAGCAGCAGATCTCAACTCATGCTTTTACAAACAGAAGGAGGATGGTTTATTAACGTAGACTTAGATAAGACAAGCTAACTGTTATTAAACAAGTTCATCCAAAGGCTGGAAACTATTACATTTTAATATCTAATCATCTCCCCTTATAATTTTATCATGGAATTAAAGCAAGATTTTTCAGATTTACCATCAACCCATTGTCATACATCTTTAACTCTTTTCATAAAAGGCCAACAAATCCTTATTTTACTTGTTGGTTAGAATGCGTATTTCATATAGCTATTTAAAACAACTCTCCTGGTTACACATAAGAGTTATTATATACAGTCTGTTACAGTTGGTGTCAATTTCTATTAAATACACAACCTGTATCCTGCCTCTGCTGAACCTCAAGGTCATGTGAATAATCATAAACCATGAAATGCTCATCAGGTTGTTGAATCCTGTGAATTTGAACCGTAACAATGAGTCAATATATAATAAAGTAGCTACTGTGATCCGCTGTGCTTCAGCCTTACATGTGCTAGCTTGGCAATCCAGTGCGTGTCAGGAGATGACTTATAGTGTCAGGAGGAAGAGATGCAGCAGAAGCAAACCTCCTCGAGCAGAAATGGAAAGAAACCGGATAAAGACACAGCAAGTTTAGCTTCAAAGCGGTGCCTGATGGTTCTCTCCACAAGACCAAAGTTATTTGCGTTTACAGTCGATGTAAACTGAGCTACTGCCGGAGTAAGTCAAGTCTCAAATACCACTTGCTGATTCACCAAAGTGAAATTTGAAGATATAACTTTCAGTAAGGGTAGCTGTTTGGGACATAATTCACTAATTGATTAATCGAGAAGATGCCCAACAGAATAACAGGATATTCACATTCTTGCATTGCTGTTAAATTCAGCCCTACTTGAGTGGCTGAGCAACACATTTCTACAGGATGAGGCTCAGGGCAAAGTCTCAAGGACACAAGCAGCATTTATGCAGATGAGATCCTTGATACAGTGCAGGTAGTCAAGCAGCGGCACTGTAATTATGAAATCGAGAATGCTATTGTTGGCTCTGAAATATTAATCATCCGTCACATTTGGCAGTAAGTGTTATATAATTCAGCAATGAGGAAACACAACAGCTATTAAAGATAATATAATATTGTACTTCCCACCCCTTGTCACAATAAATAAGCACGATACTGAAGGATGCCAACTTTACATTTCATACATTAAATCCATTTAGCTGTCAAAATAATGACTGCAACCTGATATTACGTTCATTTTCAATGTATCTTTGAATTTTTTCTTCAGTTGATAGCTCGTTTGTGTTAAATGTTAAATGTTAGAACATGAGGGGAGATGTTTGTAGTTCCCTGAGCCAAAGATGGCAAGAGATAGACTGATTAATCTGTTGTGCCAATTAATGGCATTTGGAAATAATCAGCATTTACCAAAGAAATACAAAAATAATGTCTTCAGACTCTGCAGGAAGCCGTCAGTGTGGCAGCTGGGGAGCAGTGTTGACGTGCTTCTAAATGTCAACAACTTTTTCACCATCCTAAATGACAGCATATTAAAATTATGTATCAACAATATGTAGCTGCAGACCTGCTCTCCAGTTATTGGCATCCAATGTTGAAAAACGATATGGCACGACCACTAAAGATGGCGTCTTTCGTTTTTTAAAGTTGTAATTGTTTTGCATTTTCGCCTTTATTTGACGGGACAGCTGAAGAGAGACAGGAAATGTGTGGAGCAGAGAGTGGGGCAAGACACGCAGCAGATAGCCAAGACCGGGAGTCGAACACACGACTGCTGCAACGAGGACTATAGCCTCTGTATATGGGGGGGCGCACTTGAACCACTAGGCCAACGACGCCCCACGATGGCGTCTTTAAATATCTTGATTGTACGATACGATACGATGTACTTTATTGTCCCCATAGGGAAATGTGTCTTTGACATCAGTGCTGCACGTTACCTGCTCCTACAAAAATCACCACAATGACACAAGAACACATAAATAAATAAGAAAAGTACAATAAATAATACACATTCATACAACACACAGCATACTCTTAAGGAGAGAGCACCATGACACTGTCCCCACCCTAACAGGCTATTTACTATTTAAAACTCTGATAGAGGTCGGCACAAAGGAGTTTTTAAAACGATTCAATTTACACTTGGGGACTCTGTACCTTCTTCCACATGGTAAAAGTTCATATTGAGAGTACAGGATGTGCAACGGGTCTCCAAGTATTCTCTGGGCCTGCCCAAGAACACACTGCTCATAAATGGCCTGTAGGGAAGGGTTGCCAGTCTTCCCTATGACCTTCATGGCAGTCTGCACCAGCCGAGAGTTTGGTTTTGAGCTGAACAGAGAGGTTACCGTACCATGCTGTCATCCCATACCTAATGATACTCTCCAGTACAGCCTGATAAAACAAAAACATAGCCTGCTGATTCACACGATCCAAAGATCTTCAGTCTACTGTGGTAAAGGAGTCAGGAAAACAGACCATATCGACTTATAAGAAGTTTGAACAATACCATGTTTTCCTCACTTTCTTTCAAAAATAGATCATGCATTTCAGAGATGATCAAAGGAACACCTTGGAGATAAGTTGCCTTTGATTTGGTTTCATCTACACTCGCAGACAATGTTTTTTCTGTGACTTTATGAAGTCTGCATTTGGCCAGTTTACATTGTACAAGTCTGATGAAATGTCCTAAACCTAGCTCATCTAATGAGATGAAACAAAGACATTGTTAAACTTTGATCCTTGTTCCCAGACATCATGATGTAATGGGAGAGTAAATGATAGTGCTCAACCTAACAGTAAGTAGTAAATAAAAAATTGAGAAGATCTGGCACTCTGCTTATCGGAAGCAGGATGTTCGAAGGTTTTCTAAACGTATGATCTCCAAGATAATTGGATGTGCTGAATGCAATGAAACCACTTGCTTGATGTGTCTCAACCTTGGCCCTGATTGTCTCCGCTCCTGGCAATTGCCCGCTGCAGAGATGGCTTGCCTTCATGCACACATTTCCCTCCGCAGATTGGACAGGCTTTTGTGCACCACTTAATTTTCAATCAGATCCGATCCTGACTAAGTTGCCAGGCCTTGCATGGGGTAAATGGTGGGTCATATGCTCTCCCCAGTGTTAATGAGAAGCTTCAGTCAACACATGGCTGTCATATTTTATCCTGTCCTCCACTGCAGATGAGAGGCACAGAGAAGGTATGGCTGACGAGGCCTGTCCATTTCCAGCAAAGACCTATTCAGCTGGGACCAGAACCAATAACGGCTCAACTTCTTTGCATATGGGTGTCAATTTTAAAGCAATCATTTCCAGCCACTCTGAGTCAAAGCTTGCCCAAGGGACTAATTGTCTGTCCATCAAATTAATATGGAGCTGAATCTTTTCGGTGATCATGAGCTGCCCTGGCCTCGTCTGCTGCAAACTGTGGCCACAGTAAGACATCACGTACATTTTCAAATATGGCAGATAGTCGTATAATCTCTCTCAATATGAGCCAATGGAACGGCAACATATTAATATACAGTAGCACTATTATTTCAGCTTTCCAAAAAGCCTGTTGAAGCAAATTCTAGGTTATAAATTACTCGCAATAACAACAGCACCCTAGAGAAGTGTAAATATGCTAATCTACAATCTAAACAATGTGAATGTGTCTTGGCATATCACTAACACATTGTTTTGTGAATATGTGCACTGGAGGAGGTTCTGTGTTTAATCAGCAGTAGTATTTTAGAGGACTAGCAGGTTTGGCTTTGGTTTTGGATCTGCTGTGTAAACACAAGTGGGAGAAAGATAAACTGCACATGTATAATTAAAACTAGATTTGAGCAGAATGTTTGGCCATAGAATATAAGCAGCTGATAAATGATGTAAGTAGACCATCAGTGACCGGCTGATCACAGTTTGTATTAGCTTCTGTATATTCAACAACAAAGGAAGTATGAGCCAATTTGTGGCAGTCAGCAGAGCATTAGAAGTGTTGGCAAGTCATCCATCTGGTAATGACACTTCATTTATGGCATTATGTTTTGAATTTTACAGCCTATAATCATAGATTACAACCTGTTTTATGTATTGGGCAGAATCAAGACCTTATGCTGTTGTAATGACAAACTTTAAATTTAGCATGTGCTGCAACAATGAAAGCTGTGTTTAAAGCAAGAAGTATGCTTTTGTGCATGTTGATGAAACATATATGTGCAGTATAAAGCAGATGCACCATGCTGGAGTCACAGTCTGCAAATGTGAGTCTCTGTAATACTAATAAGAGCATAATCCAGACCTGCTCCTTTATAAAGTGAAATGTAGTCACTTTCCTTTTGATTTGGCTCTACTTAGGTTAAAAATTGATTCATTAACTGATGAATCTTTGCAGTGTTTGCAGCACTTCTCAATGCATATCAGAGACAAGAGACAAAAATGAAGTCATTAGGCTTTTGCTGAGTCAACACTTTTTCACAGTTGTCTCTTCTGCAGTGAAATGCTGCATGATGCAAGAAAAAGATAAGCAACACTGCAAATAAAAGTTAATAAAAGAAGGGTCATATTTTGGTTGGCTTGATTTAAGCGGATATTAATCAATTAAAAAAATTCAACAGTAATCCTTTGGATATGCCTGGAATATATTTACTGAATCTAGATCCCAGCTACACCATAGTCCTCAAGATGGTTGCACTGCAGGAGATGTGAAGGATGACAAAACTGTCGCTCTTTTTATATTCACACTTCTAGGCGCGATACATACATCCTGTAACGGCTCGCCTTCAATATGAATGTCTCAGAGGTGTGATGGTGGGACCAGGATGTCCCACCACTGTGCCAGCATCGTGGTGTTAACAGAGGCGTCACAGAGGGGATGGCCTCACTGTGAGCCGGTGGAGCAGGCAGGCTGGAACAGCGCTGTGTGAGCATACCTGAGCAGGTGTGTGTGTGAAGTTTGGTGGGTTTACCTCTCGAGCTTCTGCAATGTAATGTGACATCACACCTAGACTCAAATATTAAGCTGTTGCAGGATCACTATAAAAGTAGAGGCGTTGTGATGGAATTCAGCAACAAACTGGACACTGGACACAGAAGACTCAGGAGACTCTGATGGCTTACGTTGAAATAGTTTATGTAGAACTTGATCAAGGAGAAATAACATAACAGTACACAGGCAGGAGAGTGCAGTGCAATGCCAAGTCAGTTCTGACAGACAAATCCTCAGGCATGGTTTTTATCCCCAAAGACGACACTAAAGTTAGATAACCCTGTTTGGACAATAGGAACACAACAAGTGGGAAGAAGACCTGTGCTCTGGTTCTGGAGACAGTAAGTCGGCCACAACATATAGATAAAGACGGGAGCAGGGGGAGAGACCTTGACTACTACCCTGCCACTATCTCGCCCGTCACAGATGACACAGGAATCAAGTTACTCTACCCCTGACACTTAAGGCTGATTTATACTTCTGCGTTGAATCAACGGCGTACCCTATGCCGGGGGTCCGCGTAGCTCCCGTACCTACGCCGAGGCCTACGCACGTAGCTGACGTGCACCTCCTCCAAAATGCAACTCCCCGTAGAGCCGACGCGGACCGCAAGCTCTGTGATTGGTCCACTCGGCGGCTTTGTCTTTCCCGCATTTACAACACTTCCGGGATCCCGGACATCGGCCGCACATCGGCCGTGTATTTCATCTCCTCCTCTCTATTCTTCATGTAATCATGTCTGTATGATAAACAGCAACATGTATCAGCTGTAGATTAACATAACACGCTCTGAAACTCTGTGGAAAAGTAAACAGAGATCGTAGCGGGACCGGAAGCAGGCGGCCGGCTATCAGAGAGACCGCACTGCCCTCAGGCGCTTCGGCGGAGAATTGCTGCGCAACACAGACACACCGACGCACAAGTATGTGGTGCTCATGTCCGCGTCAGCCCCTGCTGCGTAGGGGAGATACAGAAGTATAAATCAGCCTTTAGACTGAAAGAATACAATAGTTAAACATTCTTACATACATATATATAAGACTATGAAAATTCCACGACAGGCGTGATGACAGAGCTTCACGATGGCACTGTTGCTTACTCACAATATAAAAAGGGTTTTTGTTAGCCCTATCTTCTGGAGACCATGAATGCCCTCACAAGATTTCATGACAATGCAACCAAGTAGTGATACTTGAGTCTGGACCAAAGTAGTGGACTCAGTGAAACTGCCATTCCAGTGGCAATTAGCAAGGCCAAAATGTAATCATTTGCTTCTCGACCCACTGCTTGACTTTCAAACAACCTTAATTGAAATCTATTGAGTAGATACCCTCGAAAACAACACGGACTAACGGACAGAGACACACCAGGGACCAAAACCATAACCTCATTGGAGGAGGCAACTAATATAGAAGTGAAGGAAATTCATTATTATGCCGAGATAATGACTACACATCTCCATATTGTGAGGTAAATTGAACCCATTACCTGGAGGACAAATAATCAAGTGACACATTTAACATTCCATTGCAGGCACATTCCATTTTACCCACTAATAACCCCCGAATCATAATTACATCTAGACTTGGTTGTAAGCTCTATTACATTTGCTCAATTATCCATTTCCTCTAATTACCATGGTGCCTTTTGTAGTAGCAACAAAGGATAAATTCTCTGCAGCTGTGTAATATTAAGGAAATCCCTCTGTTTTCCTATGCAAAGATTTAAAACTGAACAACAATTGTATGAAAATTGTTTTTATTATTAAATATTTGTTAAATAAACGCTTCAACAGGTTTCGGTGTCCACTCCTTGGAGCTCTCATCCAATGAGAAATTGATTACATGTCAGTCACAGTGAAAAAGGAGAACTGTCTGGATAGAAGAGGGGATGAAATAAGAGGAAAAAAGAAGCTTTGTGTTTTTTTTATTCCTCCCTTCAGCTCCGGTTGATCTGATATTGATTGCACGACATTGGTCAAATATCCCACTCTGCATTGCAGATAGATGCTGATTGCTTGTACAGGGCGCTGGGTGGAAGGAGGCATAATCTGACAGGATGGGACACATACGAGAGGCTGATTAGGCCTGTCACCCAGCCGGAATGTATCATTGATCTGAATGTCTTTAAATGCGATGGGAGTCTTTAAAATTGAACATGAGCCTATACCTTCGATGTCTGCCAAGTCACGAGGCCTCCTTTTACACCTCTGTCTCATCTATTTTGCAGGGGATTGTTGTGAAAAGGTTGTACATGTTTCTCCTCTGTGCAGTGAGACTTTGTTCACCCATAAAATGAACATTGCAGTAGTGGAAGGTTGTGTTCTTGATGCTTTGTTTTTGTTTTGGTGTGTTACAACTTTACAACCCGAGGATGTTGCACCCAAAACTCTCAGTAAGGGGGACTGCTCACAGAATCGTATGAAGTTGCTTTTCAAAGTTAACAAGTGAGCTAAGCAACCCTGTCGAATCAATGCAGAGACTCAGTCAATCGCGCATGAATATTATGACTGTGCATGCTGTCTGTGAGCAGTCTGCAATTATTACCCCTCGGCCTGGATGGAAGAAGGGTGCAGACAGTCAGGAGCTCTTACTTCAATGATGTCTAGCTTTACAAAAGGGAGAGTAGCCTTGTTTCCAGGGACCAAGAATAATTGGTGTGTTTATACAATCAATGGTGGAGAGCAGTCAACCTTCTCTGGGGAAATATGAACACTAGAGCTACACCACCTGCTCCTGCCTCCAAAGCAAGCCGAGCATTTCACTGAGAGCTGTATGACTGCTATCAAATTATATGCCATGGATGTTCTTTATGTAGCATATTAGCCATCTCAGTATTTGTCAATATTTCTTATCATACATACGCTCTATGTGAGGTCCTTTATGCTGGCTCAATATGTCTATGATGTTTATGTTTTCTTAGATGTATTGTGAGCTTGTATTTTGATATTGAATTTTCTGATTCACAGAACATGCTTCTGCCTCGGAGTCATAATTGTTATGATGGAAACATCAGAGATACCTAGCTAATTATGATGTTGTTTTTCATGTTTGTCCACGTATGATGCTCCCACATGGATTCAATAACATCATATTTTTTGTTCAACAACATGAAGAATCAAAATGACGGAGTGGGTTCTAATTCAACTGAGCTGTTTCACCAACAATAACCACGTGTGTTAAACACAGTGTGATGCAGAGTGTATATTTTTCACACCTGCTGTTACATTAGATGAATATCCAGTTTGGAAGAGAACACCAGTTTGCTTTCTGGCAGGGTATTTGACATGAAGGACGAAACCACTTTGATGATTCAAACTCACAAAAGCCATCTCTAAAGTACCACTCTTTCTTAATTCCACTTTTTTTCCCAGCTCACACAGAGACTAGAGTGTAAAAATAACAATTTGCATTTGCACAGTGGGTTTTGTTAGAAACTATTTTTTGGCTTCACACTGTCACTTCCTTTGGTCTCCACTTGTTGCCTGGCAACTACTTGATTAGTGACCTCCAGGTGTGCTGGAAGGCAGATTTTTCCGAGCGTCACCTTTATTAAGGCTCGTTGTTTTCCAGTTTCTCTTCTTGCTAAGCTAACATGGTGAGAGCTGTCCTACTTAGCCAACAGGTACCAAATCCCAATCCCCACAACAGCAAACTATTCCTTTAATTCCACAAAGTTAAAACATTCAATCCCCACAGTTTGGTTGGCACTTCTTTTAATTTTTAAAAAAAATGAGCAAAACAGAGCACAGTGATGATTTTTGTTCACTTGTTTGCTGCCTCTGTTGAGCTTATTATCTATTTTAGTTGGAGTACTGATCTATTTTGAAAATATTTCAATACACCATTTCGATTTGGTGAAAGAACTTTTATATTTGATCACCAAATTGAGGACTTTTACAACCTCATAGCAGGAGATTAGAGGGGCTCTTTCTGTTCATGGTTGGTTGACTGCCAAAGAGGCTGGTTGAGCAAACTAGACAACATTTGGCTGATCATATTTTCCCAGTCTGATTGAGTCTCTTGCTCATTGATGTCTCAGTTATTCCTTCCATTGTGCTTTGAAAAGCCATTTTAATTCACATTCAATTCATTATTCCTCTGGGTCAGGACTAACCTTGCTGCAGCCCTGTGAGGCTAAATTGTTCAGCATGGCTCTAAGAAACTGCCCACGGCTGGGCATTTCTGTCCCATTGGGGTACCTATGGTCAAACTGCATGTGCTGTACACTTTGTAGGTCATTTTCTTTTATTCTAGTTAAATTGTACCAAAGGTACTTGATGAACTGACTGGGGGGGAACCTTACTTTTTAATAGCCTTTCAGTGAGCATGGTTTCAAATTGCATTGAATAATCTTTCTGCAGAAACATTCTTCAAACACTCCACTTTTATCAGGCATTATTTGAAAATCTTTCATGTCGGTAATAGTTTACTTGATTGAATTAACCCCCCACCGACATACAACATTCTCAGCACAACACACATCTTCCATTAGAGAAAGGTCACATGACTCCTACCTTTGTAGAAGCACTCCTCGCTGTGCATGATGGTTATCCTGTGTCCTCTGAGACAGGAGGCCCGGTGGAGCTCGCAGTGGTTCTGGTACAGCTTCCCATCTGAGCCGCACACAGGCTTATAGTGCGGCTTGCAGTGATCCAAGCACTTGCACTCGCCTTGGTCGGTCTCATGGTTGACCACACAGTGACGCCCCAAGCCACAGTACTTGTGTTCACATGGACCTGGAAAGCCAGTGTGTCCCATAAAGCCTGAAGAGAAAAACAACAAAGAGTTACCCTTTGTTTTACATTTTTAACTAAGGCTGCAAAGATGCCACATAACAATTAATTACATTATTTAAAACTATTTTTCAGGGCAGCAGATCATCACCAATACTATTCACATTTTAAAGCACAACAAGGAGGCTTGGCCATTTCAAAGGGCTTTTTCTAACCAATTAACGTTAAAGAGTGCACACCTCTCATCCTTCTGCGATAGTGGTGATATTTGGTAACACTATAAGAAGAAATATATAACCCATCATTACACATGTATGTTTTTGGCAGGTTTGGATTAGATGATACATTTATATTAATAAAATGTTAGTGTCAGTGCATCTGAAGATACATGCAGATTGCTCTCCAGATCAGTGGTTGGATCCATGATACATAGAAAACATACAGTAGAAATCCCTTTATGATACCGCAAGTGGAGGACATTTTGAGGAGCCTGGTTTCACACCACTAAAGCTTTTTTACTGGGAAAAAAAATATATCTAAAATACTAAAATAAAGTAGTTTCTTTTCATTGTTGGTTCAGTGAATCTTTGCATATCTTCTATCCAGTTTTAATTACATTGTCTTCATAAAAGCTGACTTTTTCTGCGCTCTACCATTTCATATGAAGCCCAATTTTAATGTAACAAAGAATAGTAATTGTTATGAGTATAATGCATTTTTAATGGAAAAGCCAAACAGAAATCAGTCAACAAGAAATAGAAGATTTTTGTGAATACTCGGGAGGTTTTCCCACATGTTACCTCCGTGTGGGAAACACTGGTTTTATATAAAACAACCTCAGGTTGAAGTCTTTGCTTTGGCTCTAGGAATATATTCTTGTGAAAGCTGTCTGCCTACCTCACAAGGACCAAACACAGAAGGGAACTGCTGGCATAGCGTATGTGTATTGTTAATTTATACCCTGTATGCTGCTGTGAGTGTGTAAATAAACACTCGACAGAGAAGCCTTGGAGCTATTTAGGTGTTGCAGCAACAAATACTTTCTCTAAGAAGATGACCTTATGATAAGAGAGCATGACACATGATGGAGAATTCATTTGATCCAAGGACTCAGGAGTTTGGGAGTTTGAACTGAAAGGGAAAGCTAAATCAAATGTAAAGAAAGTGTCCTTGAGCAAGACGTTTTCATCCCCAGCCTTCAAGCTCTGGGGGTGCGGTTCTGCTGCAGACCCTGAACTCTTTAAGACTGCAAGGAGGAGGCAAGAGAAGGAGGAAGAAAAAACCACACACTGCATTTCTATGAAGTTGACTTCTTTTGTAGGATGTATCAGAATAACATTTTCCTTAAAGAGGTGATCAGTGTGGTTTTTTGATTCACAGATGATCTGAACATCAGTGATTCTTCACGGGCCACCCATCAGTCTGCAATGTGACCCCTGAACCACATGAAATAATCAGCTTTCAAACTACAGCTTGCTCATTTGTAGACTTCCCTTTGAAATAGTGCTGAAGAAAAGGAGGACTATGATGAGTGAGGAGATGATACGCCTCTTGAGGCTGCACTGTTACATAAAGTTACACACAAAGCGCTGTTGGTAATGATTAAATAGAAAATGATTACAGGTTTGTCCAGCACTTATTCTATTTGTGAAAAGGTCGGTGCATTCATAAGCGTTCATGTACTGTCCTTTACAAAACGACCAAATTAATGAGGACGCAATAAAAATATATGTCTCATCATTTCCTTTTTTACTGCATGAGCGAGAGCATTTTAATAGCTCCTTTGAAAGCTGTGGTGTTCACACATCACATGTACACATCCGTCCACACAGACAGTTCAGAGTTGATGAATGAAGGCTCTGAAAACACAGGCGCAGCAGCAGCACAGCAAACAGCCTCATGAAACTGTCTTATGAATCCTTTTTTAATGAAGACAAAATAAATCACACAACACGCCTAATGCATATTAAGCTACAGACATATGCTTTATCACTGTGAAAGAATTACACATGGGAGACAGGCGTGGAAACAGACTCTGGTTTGATGAATCGGATGAGAGTGTAGTGTGTTTGACTTGAATCTCAAACTATGGCAAAGACCAGGTCAGAAGAAATCAAGTTATTATCCTCTGTGAGATCTTATTTACGTTTGTCCAAGGCCAAACCAAAGGCTGGTCAAGAGCTGCAGATATACTACTTCAGTGTCACCTCAAAGGAAGTGTGCTCTAAAGGAAGTGATATGAATTATTCTTATTACCCAGTAACTTGTTAATAATTGTTTTATTTATTTGACTGATCTTGTGTGGATGCTGATGAGGTGGGTGTCCAAATGAGTGTGAGGAGGAGAGGAAGAGGAATGTGACCATCCTCCTTAAATCCCTCCTCACTCTAAGGACCTCCAGAGAAGAGCAGGAGGACAGGCCCTTCTCTCCTTTCTATCCCAAAAACCGATTCAACTCACAACATGCCAGGCGTGACAGAGAAGAGGAGGACAGCCTTCTCCTAATCTCTCAGAAAACACCTCACCAGGTTCACCATAATCCAGCTCATATTCTGTTTTACTGCAGGGCATACCGCTGGCCCCTGAGTATGACTTTCAATAGGAGCTGCCATCATGCAAAGGAATGCGCAGGCAGGGAAAAAGACGGTTCACGCTCTGGGGCTGAATAGATTGGCCTAACTCACCAACAGAAAATAATATATGGTACAAATATTTATGGTGTTGTTTTGAGAAAAAAAAGAGATAATTCAAGTTGTGCCTCCTCAAAACTTGTCTGCAATTGATCGCAAGTTTGATAGAATAAGAATATGTTATGGGCATATGTGCTTCCAAAGTTATTGATCCTTTCTTTTTTTTTTAAAGTTATATTTTTGTTGGCCTTTTTGCCTTTATTTTATAGGACAGCTGAAGAGAGACAGAAAATGTGGGGAGTAGAGAGCGGGGGAAGACATGCAGGAAATGGTCGACCGCCTGGGAATCGAACCGGCGACCCCTGCGACAAGGACTGTAGCATATGTGCGTGGTGCGCTTAGACTGCTAGGCCACCAGCACCCCTATCGGTCCCTTCTTGGATAGCTGTTTTTGTATTACTCCATGAACATGAACTGTAACCTCAGTTTTACTGCTCTTCCAGCTTTCAAACTCTAATGGGCACATTCATCTTTCCTGAAACTATACAGCAGACATACCGAGTAAGCAACTGGCTGTTGGAGAATATCACACATTCAGACATTTAATGGAGACCAAATCTGCTCAAAACCTCAAACTGAACTGGTTTAGTTGACATAAAAAATACACTTTAAAGCTAGGGTTGGTAGTCACGGAAAACTAGCATGAATTTGAATGTAGCATTTCCTCAGGACTCCGTCTAACCCCTCCCTTGCTTCCCCTTGGAGCTCCTCGAAAACGACGTCCCCGCTCACATGCACAAGCGCCACTGATTCCCGACCATTTGATCATGACTGACTGAGCACATTGTTTGTGTTTTGCACTACGTCAACTCATGTCTCACTCAGCAGTAAGAAAACACCAAAACATTCTCATAGTGAAATTTAAAAACACAAACAAACATGAAATGTATGTGCAGGAGGCGGGCAGAAAGGCAGGAAGCAATTTGATTGGTTTCATAATTTGGCTCCCAATGGAAGGGATTGGTTGGTGTTTTCCCAGGTTTACTCCGGCTGTAGATAACGGCTTTTTTTGCTCTTTCTTAAGAACACATTATGTATTGATTGCCATCGGGAAATAAAGATCATTTTAACCAGTATAACAAAAAGTGTATCTAAATCTGACTACCAACCCCAGCTTTAATGAAAGTATCTTCAAAAACAACAATGCAAAAGCAATTTATTATATTGTTTAAATATATACTGTCAACCTTCATTTATTTCCCTTCCCATATCGACTCCTGGAACCTGAGGCGAGCTTATCATTCTCATGGTTATTTACTTATTGTCAACTCAAAGCAGCGTTTATGAGAAATAGCTTTGGTCTTTATTAAATATTCATCAAGCTGACGCTGAGATGGCACAGAATGAATCATTTGGGGTATATTTTTCACCGGCCATATCACATGTATGTAAATAAAATGTTAACGTACATCGATTCTACCTTAACATATTAGCAATGCAAATCACCTGCAGAAGATTATATGTGCATATAGGTCAAAGGTTTGCACTGTGTCCAGCTGCAACGTAACTGTAGAGCAAACAGGGTCAGAGAAACTTTACTCTCACATTGCACACACTTTGTATTTGCTGCTGACAAATAAATATCGACCATAGAGTGGTGCTTCACTGCATTAATTACAATCTATGATGTATTTGGCTTTGAGCAGAATGGTTTCCTGATATATTAACTCACAGAGAAGCCGGGTGTTCACAGACATGCCTCAGCAAATGCTTAAAACAACGCGATAGAGAAACAGCTCTGCCTCACACTGAGGAGTCAGTATCACTGTCTGCATTTAAAACACAAAAGCTGTTATATTGAACTATTACTGTTTCTTTCTGTGACCTGACACAACCCACTTTAGATCAGTGCTGGACATCAGTGAGAAATCAGGTGATATTAAATCATTAAACTCTGAATTTTAAAGCATCCATGAATATCTAATGCACATTTCAGGCATTGAACGATGCAGTTAACAAACTGACTTCAAGTGTTTAACTCCATTCACATCCTTAGCATCTCCCTCCACGCAGGTCTGCATTATCCTCCGGCCGTCACACAGGATTTAGACGAGATACGAGTGTGTACACTGTGACCTGATTGGAGCCAGTCAATTTGCCAGTTTATTAAATCCCCGCGGTGCCCTGGCATAATGATTATTTAGTGAATTTGTGTCGCACGGCCAGGCATCCTCAGCCACCAGCAGGGTCAGTGAAGGGCGCAGTCATTTGTTATCAGCGCACATCCAACAGTCTGCTCATCAGCTGACATCAGAGACAAATGAGGGATTGTGCAGCGCCATTCATTTATTGATGACCTATTACTTTTCAGAGCATGGACTGAAATACATGATGCTCAGGGCTCAATGTGATCCAGGGGTTGTAGTGAAACCCTCACAGAATGACATCATAGTTTGATCAAATGATGCAGTATAGAGTTAAATATGATGATGTAAGATGTGCTGACGGCTCTGTTAAGAAATGGGACTCTGTGACTTCAGTTCAGGTCTTCTTGCAGGACTGAAACAATACAGAGTGACATGCTACAAGAGAACACGATAGAAATATTAACTTTTTATTAATTCCATTTTTTTGGTTAAGAATTGATTTTAAAATCACACGATGTCAGAAAACATAGGTTTAGCTGCAACATGTTATTTTGTGGAGAACTGGCTACATGGTGTTTGAAATGTTCTTTTCTGCTACACTAAACTAAGCAAGAACACATTAGAAATCCCTGATTTATTGAGAAGTTGACAACAGACCTTTGTCATGGCAAGGTGTGATTGAATCAGACACTCTATGATTGTCTGACATTATTTCTTCTCATATATTCTCAGTTATTTTGTCTGTTAGTTATTCTCAGTAAGTTTATATTGTATTCAATAGAGGTATGTTGCAGAAGTGGAATACATACAATCAATTTCCTATAAAATCACAACACTCGGACAAAGAGCTGTATATCTTCTGATTACTCCGTTTTGTTCAGTTATTGTACTCATGAAAAATGCAGGTCAGGGTTGTGTCTGATACAACTGTTTCTGCTAGTGCTAGCTTCAATGACTAACAGAAAAAAAATGCTTTTGTAATCCAACTATTCTGATGTTAAAGTGCAACAGTGAAAATATTTGCAAATCTAGCAAACACTTCAAATGAATTATTTTTTTACATGTAGGATTTTTTACAGGGTTACATCACATTTTTCACAAATAAAAACATTGGGACCATTTTTGCACAGACGAGCAAACACAGGTGTGGCATATTTAAACATATATCACAATGTTTAAAAGCTCTTTTATGGATCTTGTAGGAGCCTCATAATTACTGTTTACGCCTGTCATCCATCCCTAGAGATTAAAGCAATAAGGAACAAATACTGACAAGTTTCAAGAGGAACTCCTCAGACGATCCCTCATAATTTGAAAGTGTTTTTTCTATCTGGGAAAAAAAAATCTGATGGTTACTTTTTTGATCCAGAGCATCAGAAATGACCTCACTGTGGCTGCTCTCACATATGCCTGGCTGAAAATGTGGCTTGATAACAACAGCTGGAAAAATGACATGAAGGCTGCATTCAAACTGAAATAGGACAATATCTCACACAACACATGCATAATAACCGCATCCTTTGTTTGGCATTAACATAAATACAACACACCCTCAATTGGCCTTAAGGCTTTTTGCAGACCTATAACCTTCTTTGATAAGGTCTTGTAAAAACAACACAATAAAAACCCTGGTGTGTAGAGCAGCTTCGGATGCAAAGAAAATTAGCCTAAAGTGTCTCATTAAAACCAAAGCAGGCAGAAAATGTCCCGGGTGCAGGTAAAATGTTGACCTTTAGTCAAAGTGTGTATGCAACATCAAGGTCCTGACATATGTAACTCCGATGAGCATCATTTGAAGGGCACCAGCCTCCGATGCATGCATAATGAGGTGAACACCGTGTAGAAAGGATAACAGAAATACGCCGACTTGGCTGACATGATCAGATTGTCGTTGCGGGTGGATGAAAGCCTTCGCTATCACAGCTAAAGACAGGTCTGAAGCAGTACACAAATTCTTATAATGGAAACTGCCCTCCACAAATGTGTAACAACCTGCTCTCTTTGTTGCTGCCGTCTGACATCTCTGCTGCTCAGGCTGAATCTAAATGCACACAAACACTTCTACAATATGCCTCAGTGTTTTCAAGCACATTCACTCTTCGACATGCATCTCTTTCTTAAGAAAAAATAAAAAGCTGCACTGCATTTCCCGTTTCCTGAGTGGCTTTTTCTTCTCTATCTAAACTAAGGATGTTTGTCTGGTAGTCATCTGATGTTTTCCATTACAGCAGCTCAGAGTCCTGTGGGAGAGAGCAGAGTGTGGTAAACAACAGTCAGAGGCCCTGAGCTCACTCGGTGCACCGAGTTAAGCTGCCCCACAAGGCCCGTGAATAAGAACAAGGGGATGCAAATCAGAATAAACTACTACTAAAATAAAACTAAAACTTTACCCGGCGCATAAACAATGCCAGGTTCTCTCACACAAGCTGACACTCTGCTCGATTAAGTTCTTTGAAAGTCTCAGCAGACGTTCAGCAGGTACAGAGGGCTGTGCAGAGAGCTGCTGAATCTGTAATACACACGGCTTCTACTGTAGCAGCAGCAGTTAAGGGTATTTTTAGTCCACCTGTTGTCAAGCAAACAAAAAGTTTAATGTATTCATGGCTAAACAGTTGACGTCATTCAACCTGCCATAGGGCTGGGTTTTTCCCGCACAATGACTGAATTAAACTGCGGCCATTAGCAGTGTCTCAGGAGCACCCAGCTCTTGAATGTCACCTATTTGTTGACAATAAATTATTTGTGACATATTTAGAGAGAGAGCAGTTTAATTGCCGAAAGCTCCATTCACTTTCAGCCAGCTTGATATGCAGGTATGCACAACCATGCAGATATCATTCAAGACTCTGAATGAGGGTATTAACAGTGGTGTGGTTCAGCCAAGAGACACTCCGACAATCTTTTAAGGAGCAGACATGTTTCCTGAACTGGTAAAAGTTTGAAAGGAAAAAGTTAGTAAGTGATACTTTTTCAAATGGAATTAGAAACTGGAGACAGATGTGACAAGTTTACAAAGTGCTATAAGGAAAGAGTTCCATGTGAAGTTAAATGTTCTGCTCTTTATATTTCTGAGAAACCCTTTTGGACAATACTTCCTGTCAATATTGTAAAACTGGGAATGTTCTGAAGCAACAAAACCAACTCTTACGCTCTGAAACCATCAAAATTGACGATTTATTTTACACAACTAAACACAGGATCATAGAATCTACAGGTAAACAAAGTCTAATTGGTTTGCCTGGTATGGATAACACTAAGGGCTAGCACCACCAGCCTTCGATCCACTCACTGTTGTTTTCTTTTGGCTATCTATGTCATGTTTAACAGCAACCGCATCCCTAAAAGATGTACTCTTCAAGTGAAAATGAAATGGAAGCAACTTTTTAGCTTCTGAGAGGCTGCTCAGTGGAAATCTGCAGCCGCCATCATGTTTGAATCTATGGATGCACAATATCATCAGCATAATATCGGTTTCAGCTGACAAAGCTTAAAAAGTTAATTATTGTATCGACAGAAATGAAAATTTCCACCAATATAAACAGCCAATGAAGTGACACATTAATTGCAATTTGCCATTTGTAAGGCTTGTGAAGCACAGGAGCAAAGCAGCACTCCTGTAACACTACCAATGTTGTTGTGCATTATCAGAACTGTGACCCTGAAAAGCACCAAGAACCTAAGAATGAAATAGTCTGTGAAAACATGTCAGCAGTCTCTACGTCAGTATTTCAACAAGACTTAGAAATTAGAGACTATATTTCTGAATGCCTTTATTTGAAAAATAATACATGTATCATTTATGGTAGAATAATTTGTTTGTTTTGTTTTATGTCAAACAGAATATCAGCAAAAATCTAATTCTGTGTATCCGTATTTGTAACTGTTTGTCCCATAAACTCTTTTATACTTTGTTGTAACAATAGAGAAAGAAATTAGTTGCTGTAAAACTGTAGAGCATGTTTCAGCTGCTTTGGCTTGGTTTGGTGTTGTTATTAATTCCATGCTGTGCGTGAAGCAGCTGCAGTGCCAGAGGATGTACTCTGTAAGTACAAAATAAGCTAGAAGCTACTTTTTGGCTTCTACAATTTACTTCAAGAGGCTACCTGATGGTTCACTCTGTAGCCATGATCATGTTTGTGACTGTACTACTGGAAAGTTTCACGACTGGTGAGAGAACAGTACTTTTGAACAGATGTGAATTTCTTCTACTTTTCTGTTTATAAACATGAAAACTTCACATTTTAGTAATTTTATGGCATGAGCCTGGATTTAATTTGAAATGGATTTAGACACAGCTCTGCACGCTTACATAGGTATCATTTTGGACTTCAGTTGAGGTTTCAAGCTGTGGTTTATTTTAGCCTAGAGACACATAATCAAAGCTGTAATCACCTGAAATAGTTTTCAAGAGAAGCCTCAGTAGATTTGTTGCATAAAACACTCAGATTGTTAGCACATTGGTTGTTAAACATATTGAATGTGCACTACATCCAATTCATCTGAAATTGAAAAATTCTTTCATTTATTTGCCTTGGTTGTTGTTGTCCTTAGGCTATCACCTCCATGTTGTTCCTGACAGCACCTGCGTTGCTAAAGGATGTGAGCATTTGGTTCTTGTTTGGTGCACAGAACAGACAGTTGTTGTTCATTATTTTGAATTTTATTCCCGCATGTCAAGATGAATTCTTCCCTTTCCCTGAGGTGCAGACCAACTGACAGACCTCAAACCATTTACAACATGACAAAGGTGTTGTGTTATCACCTGCTGAATTTCACTTCCCTCCCCCCACTGTATGCTAATTGCTGCACTGTGACACAACTTTAACTCCTGGTGGCATAAACAACTCGTGAACATTTTATAAGAAGCTATTTAGAGCATAAGAGCTTTTTCAACCCCTCGGAGCTGCATAACCCACTAAGTTTAAAACATTGATGACCTTCCTTCCACCTCAATGACTCTGTTCCATCGTCCTTTCACTGAAATGCAAAACCGAAGTGAGGTCTTGTGTTATGTCATGTTTTATTTTTAGTAATATAACACTTATTCGGTCAATAATAAATCATTGTGAAACTGCAGGTGACTGTTTGAAAGCCTTGATATCAGGGTTCATGCTGCAGCATCTTTGGACTCGAAGTGCTTGCATCTCTAATTTTCTTGTCTTTTTTTGCTGCAAGTGAACAGATCACACATCCTTGGCATTATGAATAAAGTGGAAGGCCTAGTTCATTTTTAATGAAAGTTAGGCTCTGCAACCTGCTGATCTGAAAGCTCACAGTCTTACTCTGCTTTTCTGCTTTCACACTATAAAAAATGTAACACTCATGCTGGAGAGACACCATTTGCATTCACAGGTTAGACATTTACCTCTTAAACTCCATCTCTGAACAGTGAAATGCCATTTCCTCTCAAACAGTAAAAAGTGCAAGGGTCAAATCCTCTTGCACTTGCTACTGGAGTAGCAACAAAAATATTCCTGCGTGCCTCAAATGATCAGGTAAAGAAAGGTTTTAAATAACAAAGTGTAGCACAGAGAGAAGTGCAGTACACTTTTAAACACACTGGGACATTTCCAGTGCAGGTATAGGAGGCAGCTATGGGTTAGAGAGGTGTTTACTCAACACCCATCTTTTAGCTCTCTGCAAACACAACTGACAGCACATGGAAAGACTGCTGAATGTTTACAAATCCCAACAGCACAGCCAACTCAAATCTCATCAGATGAATTTAATGCAGTCTGACACATTCATCACAAACCACTTTGCAGAGTGCAAAGAATGCACTGTACTGTATATAAATTAAAACTGTGTGGATAAACTTGAAGGGGACTATTCTTCACAAAGATATAAATAGCCACACTTAATGCTTCTTATCCAGGATGCATACAGATTAAAAAGTACCCCCATATCCACTATGGACTCTTTTCAATATTTAACTGTTGTACAACTTTGAGTATGAGTGAATTAATGAGGCTCTTTCGACACACTTCTACAAGGACAACTGAATGAAAACATCAGATCTGTGTTTCCCCCCAAGGTTTTATTTTTATGCAGAAATGAAGTTCTGATTTATGTCATGACTCTGTTCCTAGACAAAAATTCCACCCATTATTCACTTACCTGTGATTTTTTATATCTTTTTCAGTTCATAATAAATGCAGCTGTGTTGCAAATACTAATTTATTGGTGATTAACCTGTTGTGTAAACATGTATGCTACAAAGATAGTTTGTCCCTCACCTTACTGCAAATATTCAACCAGAAACCTTCTGTGAGAAGCAGAGGCTGCATGTCCGGTTTTGGTTTCGAAAAAAGAAAAGCTATTGCTCAACCAAAACATCTCAATAAGTAGTAAGCAAGGCTACAGCGAAAAAAAGGCACACAGTAACTAGAGGACGACGAATCAATAAAATGCTCTTAAACAGACTCTTTTTTTTAAACTGTATGAGTCAGCAAGATGACGGTTTAGCCAATGCCCAACCAATTAAAGCTCTTGCATTTGTGGTGTACTCTGCCACGCTGTGTTTGGAGCTGAGATTCCCAAACCAAATTGCAAGCTGCAACTACCGCCCAGCAGTGGTCTGTCTGGCAGAGAGAAGAGGCACAACCAGTGGTACACTGGTAGTTACTATGCTGGAACAAACAAATAAACACAAACAGTACAGATGACAAAACTTTAAATGGCATACATCTGTTATTACTGTTTACAGCCATACGTGGTGCCAAAGAGAGAGAAACTGAGAGCTCCTGTAAATGCCACCATAATCGTTATGTCACAAAATATTCAGTTCTTTCAGCTATAATCATTATACTCCATTTTCTGTAACCATTTCTGGGATGTTGCTCAGTTTCCAATGCAACAGATCGATGGGTTGGGATTTGCGAGGGTCTCTTGAAAAGTGAATGGGGCCCAACTGTACTTTTGTTTCTTGATTAATTGTGATGTTAAACTTGTGTTTGATATGGTATGCTGTGTTTTTCACATTATCTGATCCCTCAATTAAACACGAGTTGCCTTTCTGTTGTTTTGACCTCACATAGCTAACATTAAGCAAAGCTTATTTGCACTAAGTAGTGTGTTATTCTGTCACATAGCGCTCCCCTGTTCACTGCACACCTGCCAGAATGTGTGCTGAGGAGAGGGAGAGAGCAAGTGATTCAAACTGATGGCTTCTCCTGCCGTCTGTCCTGTACTCAACCCTGTAAACATTTGCTGTGTGACACACAGGGGCATTGTGAACATTGTGGATAAATACCATGAGAGATGTTTTGCAGCTAAGAAATCATGGTAACTATTTTTGGAGGCCTGGTTTAGGTTCAAGGCTGGTTTTTACTTTCTCACCCTCGACTTTTTCAGATGATTGGCGAAGAGTTTTTCATGTATCTCATTAATAAACTGACACTGCTTATCACGTTCAGAATTTATGACCAGATAAAACATTGCTTCAGATGATTAATCTGATTCAGGACAGCAGCCTCATGAATTTTTAAAGTAAACTATTGGCTTCTGCTCGGTTTGTGAGCTCAGAAAGAGAATACAAACTACTATTTCACAGAGTGGAATCAATTTAATCACCATTTCTCTGGTGCAGCTCATCCTTTTACAAATTGTGTGAACAGGTAGTGTGGATTATTAGGCTTCCTGTAATCACTGCAGTGTTTCTGCTTCCTCAGCCAACTAGATAAGATTATAGATGCTAATTTCATCTTATTATTAAACCTAGATTGAATTAAATATTTAAAACTTCAGTTGCTTATATAATTGTTTAAAGCTATTTTTTATTGAATTAAATAAAATAATAACCTTTTTAATGAGCTCTGGGTTTGATTCAGTCAGCCACAGCACAGATAATGAACTGTTTCTAGAAGGAATGAGGACTTGTGTCTTTGAAGGATAAACTGTAATCTCTTTACTCGATCCTTAGGCAAGTCAAATAGGAAATTTTACATTTGCATTTATTTAATTCTACTCAGAAAAAGTTATTTATTTACTACTTTTCTTGTCAAGGAGAGTTGTGTGCAGTTTCTATGATTTTTGACTGTCTTCTCCCTGGTGTAAAAATACTCTGTTATAAAAATATTGGGCTCAACACTTTAACATGTCTCAGCAGATTCCACAGTATTTATTAAGTTTTGGCAATGCCTACACTGAGGTTATGTAACTTACTCTGTAATGTACTGTGAAAACGTGAGTCACTTTCCAAAAGCTACAAAAATAAATTGAATTTCTGTAATGAGACTAAAAGAAATGTGTTACTTCCACCCTCTCACTGTGTGCATGCCTGCTGATCTCAGGCTGGGTGCACGTGCTGGAGTGTGGATATGAGAGCACCTGGCAGCCACTTGGCAACTTTCCGTCCCATTTCATTCCCTCCGACTAATGACTGAACGTGGGCTCGGCTTCTCTCTCTCTTTCTGTCTGCATCAGAATGCAGCACTGAGAGCGTTTCCACCAACAACCCCATTTGTCAGGGATTGCACACTAATTATAAGCACCCCGTGCTTCTCCCATCTCTCCTTCACATTACACACTGAGCTGTGTGCTCGGTGGGCAAACAGCAGAGTGCAGACTCGTTTTTCTTTGCATATTTGATATTTTGTTTTTGCTTCTTTCATGATGGTGGTATTAGGAGGAGTGTGTAAATCAGTGCTACTGTATGACTATTTCTAGAGATCACGTATTAGAACACAAAAAGTAATCCAGCTCAAAGTCAGGAGACTTTAAAGGATGTTACATAGGAAGAATGTTTTGGTGAGGCTTTAAATCATAATTGAATTGGGCTAAAATAGGTAGCAAGTGATGCTGCTGAGTTTTCATATCCGTCTAATAACTTGCTGTCACGACTTAAATAGTTGAAGGTTCGCTGACATCAAAGATGTAGCTTCATAACTGAGGATTACTGGACGGGTGGAGGGGACTTCTGAGAACATTGCAGAGAAACAGAGTGCTGTTTGTTGCTTCAGTACATCAAAATACTGCATTTTGTTTGCACAATAAATAGCTTCTAAAGAAAGTTCATCTAAACACTCTAAGGAATTGTGACATAGAAGAATTTCAATAGTAATACAGGTAAGAGCTGTGTGTTCAAGGTGATACAGCAGTAGAGTAGGGAATACTTTTACAATGGGAGATGTATAGAAGGAGACTAATAAAGACTTGATTAGCATCTCTGCATGACACTGCACAAGGACTGAGACTCTTACAACTTAAAACATGACATCAAGGTTGATTTGAAATTACATTTTTGTACCAAGCAATCAAATGCATCGTTTTAAAAGTAATGCATACTTTTATATTGTAATGTAACCTATGATTCTTTGTCTCTGCCTCAGGTTGAAAAGCTAAAGAAAGGGAGAGAGGCTTTTGTTATTTAGCCTTCTGAGGGTTATACCAATTAAACTCAATAGGGGGCTTTTTCAAAAGAAAAAAAAAAAGTACAGTGTCACAGAAACATAAGGCCTGAGCTGAATAGTGAAAAGCTTAAAGCAAACAGCTCCTGTCTGACAGAAAACAAACAGCAGAGGAGATTTTTTTTTTCTCTTGCCATGATGAAACACATAAAAGACCATCTCAGATTTCAGCTCAAGGATGAACACAAGAAAACAGAAATTGCTGCTGTTTTTTTCACACAAACTACCAGAAGCGATAAGCTTGACACCCTGCTGAGAAGAACACTATACAACAAAACGTGTGTACTGCCACTCAAATCGACTTTTTTAACATCTCTCTACATGCAAACACTGACGCTAACAGAACAAGACAAAAAAATAAGCTTTGGAAGATGATCTGGAATCTGAGTGCGTTGCTCGGTTTTATTTACCCAAAATGCTGCTCAGACATTAAGACTGTTGTCGCTGCTAAGGCGATTAATGTCAGGCTCCTGAAAGAAGCTGGATAAAGACATCTTTAAGAATTTATTCTTGCATTTGAAGACACAAAGCTTTAGAAGTCACTTTCACTTTGAATGCAATGTACAGTAGTTTGAAATAAAAGCAGAGAATCTTTCTTATGGAGTAACTTCATGTTTAGACACTGATGCAGTCCTTCCGCTTCAATAAAAGGCGCATTAAAGTTAATCTAGGCAGAGAGCAGGAACCGTCCTGCAAGATAATGTTCCTTCCTATGATTACTGTGTCGACCTTCATGTGGGGGAAAAAAAAGCACAGCCATTGCAGAGCCTTCATCATTATCTGCTGTAAGTACCTCAGGTTCATGCAGATCACTGAGAATTATTGATGTATCTCAATTACATTCGTCTCACTCCATTTAATTCTACATATTCAGAAATGGTTTGCCAAAAAATTACTGGTATCAACATCCTGGGAGTCATTTACACGCTGAAGATGAGTGTTGATGGTAATATTGTTGATCTTGCTAAGTGTGCTGCACGTTATGCTTCCTTTGGCAGTACTGATGATCACCATGACACCTATCACTCTTGTGTTTTACTCCTGTGTGTTATTACTTTGAAATAAGAGGTTTAATGTTCTTTGCAAGTTCATTAAGCTGTTCAAATACCTCAAAATAAATGGCATGCTATAACAGGTTACTAAGATATATTTTATTCTAATGGTGAAGGACAGTCAATATTTATTGCCATACATTTTTTTTCTTCTTGGCCAGGAAGCAGAACTCTGATTTCAATCTTTGGATTAAATATTTGAGATCTGAACAACAGAAGTCTAAAAAGTAGTATTTGTAAAGTGTGTTCCCCCTGAGAGTTTGTACCCCAGCTTTCTTCTCCAGCTAACAGTGGATTTTCTACATCTTAACAGGATATCAAGACAGGAGATTGAAGCTCATTTTATTTTCAACCCAGTCTTTCGTTAGTTTTCTGTGGAGCAGTTCCAAACTACTCAAACACATGCACCCTTCTGTTGCAGGAAAACATTTCTGACTCTAATCCACGCCGCAATGGGAGTCAAACTGCTAACTTGTTAGTCAAATGTGTATCCAGGGGTGAGAGCAGCAGAGCTGGAGCATTTAGTGCCATTTAGAGAAATACTATTTGAACAGTAATTTCTCACAGATAGCAGCTCATTAGAAGTCTGTGCTCAGGCAGGAAACATCTCAGTTGTTCAACTATGGTTCACAAGTGGCAGAGTCTTACTGGCTTATATTCTAATTAGAGACAGACTTGAGACACCTGAGACATCAGGTGTGCAGACAGTTAACAAGCTGGTATGATGGAAACGACTGTGGGCTTTAACGTGCAATCTAAAAGTGGAGCTGATTTAGAGAGCATGCTAACAGGTCTGCATAAGAATTAAGTAGACAAACTTAGTAGAAATGGAATAGAGAATTCATACGTATATTCAAATGTGTGTTTTTGTTAACTTAAAATGAGCGAGTGGATCCCCTTTCTCTGAAGCCATCATCTTGCACCACCATGTTTTTGCCATAGCACAGAGCAGAAACTAAAGGCCATGAGCGTTTTTGTATTGAGTGAGTGACTGCAAAAAAAGGAACCAGTTGGAGGACAAAATGGAGAGTGGTTGTTGTGCAAAAAATAATTTGTATTGATAGACATTTTTGATGGTAAAAAATTGACAAACTGAGGATCATCTTTATGCATCACAGCAGCTTCTTGTCACCAAAGGTCACTGTCACTTCTGCGATGGGAGGGGTGAGCAGCGGAGCATTTCAATCTAGAGTCTGACTGCTACAACATGCTTGATATTCCTATTTCTGCACACTGTACCTGAAATAATCATATTGAGATCATATAACTTGTGAGCTGATTGAAAATATGGACAAAAAACTGATGTGAGAAGCAAGTTAAAAGAAAGCATGGATACGTGCAGTGCACACAAAGGCTAATGCTCTTTAAAGTGCCGTATCACTGTGAGAGGTAGCCGTCTGTCTCCCCATAGGAGGCGGCTTGAGCTGTTCCGTACAGTATTTAGGCCAGACACAACTGTCCTCTTACGGCTTAGTGGGTCAAGGAGCATAAGTAGCCTGTAAAGCTAGCCAGAATGTCCTGTGGGAATCTGAAAAGAAAATCCAATAGGCTTTTATTTTTTTTTTAACTCTGCCACTCATCTAAGCCTGTCAGTAGAGCTCATAAGCAGATGGTGCAGTGAGGTCCCACAGCCTCTTTTTTAAAATTACCCCCTTCGTGCATGGAAAAAAGACTCTGCACTCCATGAAACTACAGTAAGTTGATTAAGACTTACTGTATGAAAGGTAGTGTAAATTAAATTTTAGCAAAACTGTGAAGGGTTAGGAGGAACGACGGGGAGTCTTCTAATAATTCTGTGTGAGGAAAGTGCAGAGCACCGCGGCATTCAGCGCTCCTCATACAGCTGTGACGAGTTATTAAAAGTGTAACCCGGGCCCAGGGGGTGGTGTGTAATTTTAGAATTAATATACAATTTAGAGCTCCATGTTTGCAGCCGCTGAATTATTCAAATGTACTTCTGCTGTGGGCTCCGGTCTGGTGGGGGCGAGACAGCTGCCATGCATACGAATTAACATACTATGTCAGTGCATGAAAAAATGGGAGACGACGTAGATTAGAGAACATAAACACTGGTGCCAGGCGGCTAAACAAGATGTTTGCTTTAGTGCAGAGATCAAACCTCAAAGGCTGAACTATACTGATGGGAATACCCAGGGATGTTGGGTTGTTATTTAAGACTGATATTGCACTCCATCTGTTGGGAAATCTTTCTTCAGTGTCGTTATTACATGCATGAAGAGATCACTTCAACTGCTTACTCAGTGAACCTATGCATGTCAACACGCAGCCTCTAGTTATAAGAAATTTGATTAAAATTATGAATTTCTTGAATCTCAATATCAGTTCGATCTAGCCAGGGATTAAAGTTACATTCAGAATATCAGCAAAATGAAGTGAGATTAAAAAACACAAATATTTTTCAGGAAGTTCAATAACCATTCTGCTATCACGCACTTCATTTTGATATTGTGGGATAGATTGATTGCCAATCAAATGTGTAATTTAGGCTTAACTACACATATATCTAAACAAGTAGATGACAGCACATTTAATGCCAGAAAAAACTCACATGTGTCTGGCTCTTTATTATTGAAAGCAAACAGCTGACAGGATGGCAACAATGTCAGTGTAGTGTTTAGACTGGATTCAAACAACTTACACAAGTTGACAGATCTTGACTGAAGGAGAACTTCAGAATTTGTTTGATAAACTATAAGCTCTCAAACAAAAGATGCTACAAAAAAATTGTTGTAGTATATGCAAATTTAGCAGCAAGGGATGGGAGGGAAACTCATGGAAAATAACTGTACTTTCATTCAGAGTTAGAATTTATTTTTGTTGTCTTTGCCAAGAAATGTAAATTATATTTCTAATAGAGTTCATAATAAAGAATAACATGGTAATGGAGGAAAATTGAGATTTTGTTGATGTTTTTTTTTCTTTTTTTTTATCATACCTGCTACAGTTTCTCTATTGGATTGATTAAGTAATACCACTTTGGCAGTATTCGCTGTTTAGGTGTTACCTGACAAACTTGATCAACATTACTGCTGATACGATTACAGAGAGCGTCTACAGGTAAAGTGTACGTGACCTTTTTAGTAGTGATGGGAAGTTCGGCTCTTTTTGGAGAGCCGGCTCTTTTGACTCAGATCCCAAAGAAGAGCCGGCTCTTTCGACTACCAAACGGCTCTTAATTTAGGATCTTTTGTAGCCGTATATTTTACCTTAACTTTGCAAAAACTAATGGTTTGTGTTGAAAACCCTCTTACGTACAGTGTTTTTATGAGAAGCCTTATAATTGCCTAATTTTGTGCATTTATTCTGTTACAAAACCATTCTTACTTTTGTTTAGTATTTTAATCTTTTTTTTTTAGTGCCCAATTTAACAAAAAACTGCAAACATATTCACAGAACAGCACCAGAACCAAACTCAAGCAAACAGAACCAGAACCAAACTCAAGCAAACAGAACCAAAACCAACTCAAGCAAACAGAACCAGAACCTAATTCAAGCAAACAGAACCAGAACCAAAATCAAGCAAACAGAACCAGAACCAAACTCAAGCAAACAGAACCAGAACCAAACTCAAGCAAACAGAACCAGAACCAAACTCAAGCAAACAGAACCAGAACCAAACTCAAGCAAACAGCACCTGAAACAGACTCAAGCAAACAGCACCTGCAACAGACTCAAGCAAACAGAACCAGAACCAAACTCAAGCAAACAGCACCTGAATCAGACTCAAGCAAACAGAACCAGAACCAAACTCAAGAAAACAGAACCAGAATCAAACTCAAGAAAACAGAACCAGAAACAACTCAAGCAAACAGAACCAGAACCATCTCAAGCAAACAGAACCAGAACCAGAACCAAACTCAAGCAAACAGAACAAGAACCAAACTCAAGAAAACAGAACCAGAACCAACTCAAGCAAACAGAACCAGAAAGATGTTAAACACAATAACAGAGTCTCACTCTTTTTTAAAATATAATCACACACCTGCTAACTATTACTTGTCCTTCATTAGATTAAATTGAAGTGTTCTGCTGGTGGATATGAGGGACAGTGGGAGCTGGCATGGAGGGGGGTTGCTCTGGGACGCCAGAGCTAACTGTTCAGCCTCTCCGAGGTGTCGTGGGCCTTACTAAATGAAACATCAGTGAAGGGAGGAGCCCACTTGATAACCCCAGTGATGTGCTGCCTCTCGCTGCCAATTTGTGATATCTATCTCAGGCTTATGGGGACATGAGGAGCCATGTGGTAGGCTATTAAACTTATCAGTAGAGGGTATAATGGGGTGGGTTTCTTCACTGAGCGCTCATCCTTTCTCTCAGCACAGGTACCTTGTGTTTATCTCAAAAAATGAAACCAATTGTAGTTTAAATAGTTTCAAATTTAGTTAAGATTGTGATTAAAGACTTACTTCTGTCATGACATAAATCATGCAGAATAAAATGGTGACTGTAGAGAGAAGTGATTGAACTACTCCACCAGATTTAGCTTGCATGGGTACTGCACTGTATGGTTCTGCAGAAGTTTGAGCATAGGCTTGACAAAGTGATGATTTCTTCATCGCTTTTAAGTAAAGTCTTTGGATTACCATGTTGATGACATTTCTTTAAGTCATACAAGAAAGTTTAATTCATGCAGGAAGTACCAGACACTTGAATCTGAGTGCTGCCACAGAAAGAAAGTGAAGCAAGACTGGTATGCTGGATTGAGTGCACTTAACCTGAGTGTTGTTTACCTTTTCAAACTAGTGTTGGTTTTTGAATTAAGCAAAAATGTCTGCGACTGAGTGTACCAACTGTGACTATGACTGAGCGTTTAATCCATGTCCAACATTCTTGTCTAATGTAATTTGTATTAAGCGTGAGTTGGTCAAATCACACACACAGATCAACATCTGTTCAAAAATGTACTTTGGCTGAAGTGAACAGTTCTTCTTCCTTAACCCTTTTGTTATGTTGCGGGTCAAATTGACCCTTTTAAAAGTGTATTTCAGGCAATATGCCAACAAAACCAGCTTAATGCAGCATACAAATCTGGGCAGCATGTGACAGAAGAGGTGTTGTGTTAATTTTATCAACATCACTTCATACAAATAAATAAATTCAAAATTTAAATAAAATAAACAAAAATCTGTTATAAAAACTATTGTATTTATATTTAGGGCTTTCCAATGTACATTAAAAAAGTTTTAACATAAATTTGAATAAAAAACGAGTGAGTTATCCTCATTGAATCATGATCTGTGAGAATTAAAGAACACCAATGGACTAAATCTTGATTTAAATGGTTAATAATGGAGTTAAAAACTAGATTTAAAAAAATGTGTATTGGGTTTTTTTGGGGTTCTGACACTTTTGGAAAATTGAATATGCCCCGCGTCAAATTGACCCAGGAACATTTTTGCTGCTCCAGAGAAACGAACATAACAGGAGGGTTAAGGGACTACCTATTTTTAATAGAGGAAATGAGTTAGTTGTACTGGTCAGTAACATTCAAAATAGTCATTAAAAAAGATGAAAAAGAATGGTGGTATGATAAAGATCATGCTCCTGCCATACAAAATAAAGAACTTGTATTTTTCCCATACTGCCCACTCCTACATGCAACCCATGTACACAGGCTCGAGTCCTCAAAGCAGAAGTTTCTGGTTCAACTCTAGGCCACTTTTTTACCATTCAGCACTCTCTTCTCCCCACATGTCCTGTCACTCTTCAGCTGTCCTATCTAACAGAGTTAAAAATGCCAGAAAAAAACTGAACTTAAAAACTATCCAGAGGTGGAACCCCCATAAGCCAAAAAAGCTTTGTTTGTGAAAAAGTATCAGTTATTTTTAACAACTAGATTTTACATACATTGTAAACACCAGCAGAGTTAGAGTCTCCCATTTACACTCCATACCAGGCACAAGACATCTGTCATAACACCCGTCGCTGACATGTTTTACAAGTAATGAGGAAGGTAAGAAAAGTGGCATTAGGTGTTTCGTATGGCTAAAACAGGCTATTTATACCGTAAAATCACATTTCAGTGGCAGCCTAAGGTCTTCTTGCAGTCCTCATAACAAGCTCTGTAAGTGTGGAACATGTTCTATCTGGGATACCAATTACACAGCTTCCTGATAAACGGCTGGCATTTTTCAGACTTTGTCTCGCTCACGCTGGCATTCAGTCAGTGTTTATTGGTTGCTGCATTCCCTGGATCTATGATTATTATTTCATTTCGTTTCCTCATCCACACCGACTGTAGGACTGTAATATCCATACATACATCCATTATCTTAACTGCTCATCCTGTTCAGGGCTGAAGCTCACTATAGGTGAAGGATTGTGTGAGGTGTTTCCTGGGCAGGTCTTTAGTCTATCACAGGGTATAGATAATAATGTGTCTGACAATAAAACACATTTAAAGTTTGTGTAAATACCAAACAAGGCCTTGGAGAATTTCAACACTCTTAAATAAAACAGAACATCAACTGGTTTCGATTTCTATGTGCTTATGTAAAGTATGTGTGCAAAGTGTGAATACTCTGGTAGTGGCCTTGAATGTGTATAAAGTATACTGCAGAAGTTTTAAACTACAGGGCGGAAGAGCCCAAGTATCAGATCCAGATCCAGGAATTATTCTGCATCATCTTTTTAATTAACAGGGTTGTTGCTCTTTGTTCAGTTTCTCCTTGTTTTCTCTCATTTGGCTTCTAGATGACCATTCCAAATGTCAATAGTTTCGCAGCTTGTAAGACTAAAGTTTAATGCTGAATTGACCTCAGTTGCCCAATAATAAGGAGCCCCCAATGTACCAGGTTGATCCTTGAATTATTTATGGTTTTCACTACAGTCAGCTTGCCTTCTCGTTATCAGGGCTGAAAATGAGTTTGCTGAAAACTAGCCAAAGCGAGATCGGCCCTCTCGGCTTACAGAACATGGCGCATTAAAGTGAATCACAGCAGACAGCTGGGGCCGCCCTTTATGGTAATGCACCCTCTACAATTACTGCTTCGACCTTCCCTGGTGAAGAAAAATGGGGAGACGTCCATTTAGCGGCCCTTTCAAACACTTAGTGGCAGACATGTTGGGCAGCAGGAGCACCTTTCGCCTGACATTGACTCTTGTTTAGAGGAGACACAGGAGGCATTAAACAGGTGACAGCTAGACAGATGAGATGCATCTGTCAAACAGCAAGAGGACCGTGGTGCATTTATGCATCCACACCAGCTTGTGCCACACCAGGATATGAAGCTGGCTGGTGATAATGGTGCAGACTACACCTGCTACTAATGGTTATCTTCTTATAATTCATTTTAAAGTAGTGCAGTGTTTCTAAAGTGACAACAGTCCAAATGCCCTTCATAGTTTTCAGTCAACTTAATTTCAATGTCATCAAAAACAAATGGGAGATCAAAAGGTAGTTTAGCAATTGTTAGTTGTTTTATTAATCAATTATTTTATCAACTATTCTGTCAACTAATCGAGTAGTTGAATATGTAATGATGCATGCTCAGCAGTTTTTTCATGAACTGCAATTTTACCTTTTCTGCTGTGTCAATTCAAAATCCCCTGTTGGGGGAATAGTAAAGGATTATCTTGTCTTATTACTAAGCCTAAATAAATATCATACTCAAGTTCATTAGACTGGCTAATGCGCATTTATTCATGATGCCCCACACGTGCTGACCCTACTCACCTCATTTAAATTCAAATGTACCTGTCGTTGGTGAATTTTAGGCTCTTACAAAAGTGTGTGTGTCTTTGTGTGTATGAGGGGCAGAGTTTATGTTAGCTGTATCTAGCTTTTCACTGGTTTAGTGTGCAGCTGTCAGGCAGATAAAGGTATCAACAAAAATGTTTGTTGGGAAAAATGTTAAGAATTACCATATTGGTCAGAATATTTGAGTTTTTTTCCCGTTTTGAAATTCATGTGAATAGCAGCATGCGTTCACAACAGTGTAGTAAAGCACCTGATTTTTTTACATTCACTTAAATTTCACATGCCACATTTACTGACCGACAAAGCAGCACAGAAGAAACACAGTAGTATACCTAAAGGCTATCAGGCTGTCAAGATTGTTCAACGAGAGCAGTGGGGAAACACTTCTGTGTTGATTTTAAATGAATAAGCGGAAACAGCCAAACTTCAACTTCTGTCTGAGAAAGACAATAAGGAAGGTGACTCCTGTACTGGCGGGAGATGAAGGGATAACAGCCAGCTAGAATGTAACATGGGCGAGTAAATCCACAGCATGCAAGCACGGCATCGATTGTATTAAAGTCCCCCACAAGGCGATCAGGATAAAGGCTGGAGAAATGTACCCCACACAGAGTGACAGGAGGGACGGGAAGGACTCAGCTGCATGTGCTGGCTTTAAAGATGGAAATAAAAATTGAGAAATCAATGAAAACTAACGCCTTTTTCTGTCACTCAAGGGATATCATTAGTATAACATGCATTATTACAAAATGTAAAACATGAGATGTTTTGACAGCTCTATAGGGCTTCATGTGTGAAACACTGATAAATGGTACAGGGATATCTTCCCCCTGTGCAGCATGTTGACATTGACACTCTCACAGCGTGTGATCAAATTAAAGGTGACATATCACTCTTTTTTCATCAAAGTATATTGGTCTAAGAGGTCCCCAAAACATGTCTTTAAAGTTTATGCTCAAAAAAACACTTTGAAATCAGATTTTGGCATGCCTGGAAAGCCCTCTTCTTCAGCCCTCCTCAGAACGGTCTGTTTTCTCTCTGACCACGCCCCCTCAGGAAGTGGATATGGTCTCGGCTGTCCAGCACGTTGATCTAATGTTTACATGTTGGCTGAATATACACGGCTGCTCACAGATAGCGTTACTTCAACCCTCTGAATCTGATCCAGAATCTGATCCTGACGGAGAGGCGCCTGCAGTAGGACCTTTCTGAAGGATTGGTCACAGATTTAGTGTTTCTTGTTGTTTTATATATCAGTATGTGGACGTGTGTCTTGGTACACAGCTACAGCTACAGCTACTAACATGTAGCTATGTGGCTATGCTAACTAGCGCTAGCACTTTTCCATGAAAAATAAAAATCATCCACTAGATCTTCAAATCTGCAGACGTGGGGAGTAAAACCGACCTTTGTGTTTATTAAGACAGCATACAACTAGCATGCCTCCCTCCTAAGCTCCTTGTTAGCACACATGTGTGCAGGTAAGGAAAAACGGAGGAGGGGTGGAGTTGTATTTTATACAGTCTATGGACTGATCAAGCTCCGAGCTCTGACTTCAGTTACAGACCGGATGGTGTTGTGACGTAACAAAAACACGGAAGTCTGAAACGGCTTGTTTCACACACATTTACAGAAAGGTGGATAAATCAGAACAGGGGCAGAATGGATTTTTTTCATTCTCGGGGGGTTTGTAGACATGCCAGGGACACATATTTCAGGTAGAGAACCATTAAAAAGTCAATTTTGCATAATATGCCACCTTTAATAATTCAAATAATCAATTTAGAACTACATTTGTTGGGTTTCAGCTTAGTATTGTGTGTATATTTTACAGCAGGTAAATGTAAGTTATTAGGCGTATATGGCTCTTCTGAGCTAGTCTGGATTTAATAATTTGCATCGCTTTTGTAGTGGCAACTTTTAGAAAAAACCTTCATTTGCCACTTCTGCAGGACTTGACCTTTTTCTGACTCATGCGTTGTAAAATAGGTTTACAAAAAAATTAAACGAATGCCGTATAAAATTAAACAAACTCAGAATTTCTATAGACAAACAAAATCACTTCTCTCGTCACTATCAACTTATATTTCCATAAAACCAAACAAAGCTATGGTTAGAAAATAATGTTGCTCCTTGTCCTGCTGAGATGAAAGCACACATTGGCAGCAATTACTTGCAGCATGGCAATTAAAGGCACATACACTCAAATAACTCTATGGCTCTAACAGCTTTACTTCAGGAACCCAGATTATTTTCTTCTCAATTACAGAGAGAAACTTGTTTTATAGTCATGAGTTTCATATATCTTTGTTTATAGGAGTCTTGTAACATAAGTTAGTAGTTATTTAAATGGTTGTGTATTACCTAAAAGGAAGTTTTGAGACAATGTTTGTGACAATAGCACAGATATCGCCAGCTACCAAACCTAAATGCTGACTGATGTCATGTCAGTGCTGAACATGTAGTTTTCTGTCTTGACTTAATCGAATAAAGAAAATGTCGAGTGAGATTTTCTGTGATTCCTGAAACTTCACAGTACGAAATGTTTTTATTAGAGCTGAGACTTGAACTCATCTATTTGGTACTGAAGGTAGTTTGTAATGGGGGGGGGGGGGGTAAAATTCTTTCACTTTTCATGCATTGAAAAGCTCATGAGTAACTTCAGGCATTTTGTTCATTTCCACAAAACTTCATAAACCAGGACTCCAAGAAAGATATGAAATCACAGCAGAACCAAAGTGATGCTGAGGGGCTTGTACAAAGATGCTCCTAAGTATTAAACTTTCCCTGAAATCTATATTTCAACTTCACACTGACGCACAGTATGCTGCACAAAAGCTCTAATACTAATAATTGAAACATATTTCTTGCAACTGCACTGCAGCTGATATGAACTGCTACAGAACGGGCTGAAGTACGAGGAGGCAGACATGAAGCTTAATATAAAAACAACTTCACAGGTTTGATCTCTTCCCCATTCTCTGTTGGACTTGTTTCCCTTCCCTGTGGACCGGTACACGTACAGTACAAGACTTGGACAATGCATAATTTAAGATTTTCTCATACTGTGGATATTGATTTTGAGATGTAAGGTGACTTGATCCACAACAATATCTTCCATTGTCTGCTCAAGGCTGACCATGACTCACATGATTTACAAAACAATCCATCACTGTGGTTTGAAACAACATGACTCTCCATGTTGTCCAGCTGCTGTTGAAGTACACAGTGTAAAACTTTCTTCATGCTTCTGTACACAGTTTAAAAGCATCTGGCTGTGAAAGCTAGCGGAGATCACTCCAGCCTATGTTTGCACCTGAATAAGGTTGGTGATTATCTGGTGAGATCTTCATGGTGAGCCAAACAAACTGGTTGAAAGCGTAGGTGATGAAGTGCTGTGCTCCTAATGGGTTCTCAAGTGGGAATATTTTTCAAAAAGCTGCTCTCTGCATCTGCTGTTTTCTATTAAAACATTCAACAAATAAATCCTCTACAGGATGGGCAGTCCAAAGATCCCACAGCAGATGTGCTGTAGCCATGCTGTGGCCTCCATCAGACAACACTCCCACACTTAACCTGTGTGATGCACAAAGCTGGATGCATCTCAAAAGGAGGGAGGAAAGAGCAAGGAATGGAAAATGGAAACTCACCCTTTATCCTCAAACTCTGAGGGATCCCATCCTGTGGAGAAAGAGAAAAGAGAAAAGAAGAAGAGATCAGAGTTTAAATAAAGCAGCATTTCACAGCATTGACAATTTGACACAGAGCTCTTTCTGATTGGGCGAGGGAATGCAATCCTGGTGATTTTAGCAAAGACATTTGATTCTGCAAACCACTTAACACATCACAAAACTACCACCTCAAATGACAGTGTTCAGATCATGTCATTGAAGGCATGACATCCTGGTCTATAGATTTCAATCAAACTGCAGTAACATACTCGACATGATGTAGTGTTGCCTGTTTGAATGGTAACTAATGATGCATTGATAAGTTCGACATTAATGTGCCATTACGTTAAGTGGTTGTTTGTCACTGTTGATTGCGCACTGATGGACCTTTCAACTGGTTACCATCACATCTGTATAACTACAGGTTGTGATTCAAGACTATGGTTGTTCTTTTTTTGTGTTTTCTTGTTTTTAGTTATCAGGTCTTTAAAATTATTCTCTCAATGTTGGGTCGTTGGGTTTCTTTTACAAATCTCCCCTTACGATTCAATCTTTCAGATATCTCTGAGTTATGCTACAGTTCTCCCAAACTCTCCTTTAAATGTTGTTGTCTTACTTGATCTTGTTTTTTTAAGGTGGAACTGTACATAGAGCTGTCAGGATAGCCACAATATTGTAGTACCCACTGTTGACATAGCCATGAACGTAGTGTTTCTTTTTTTCTTCTTGTTCAACACTCCCAAATGTTTAATAAATTCAGAATACATTTAAGATTTAGGAGTGTAATTTTCCCACCAACAACGTGTTCTCTACTGTGTAACAGAATTAAATTCTTTGTACACAAGGAGAAATATATGCAGCTGCTCTGTTCTCCACACCAAACATTACTTGGCCAGCTCGGGAACATTTCGGCTTTAAAGGAAAGAAAAGGCAGCACATTAACTCAAGGCAGTATGCAAAACCTGAGCCAGGGAGGCCCCTGTGCAACAGGAAATACTTTAAATTTAAGGGCCCATCTAGCACCCATTATCCAGCTGTCTAGGTGGAACCGCCGCGCCCAGCACCAAGTCATAGAGCAGCCTCTCTAGACGGTTCAGGCCATTCATCGCCCACAGTGAGGAGTGGCTTCGGCTTTTTCCCCAAGTCACCAAACAGAGCCATTCAAGTGTCAGGCATTAATGCTGAGAGTTGCTGTTAACAGTATGTTCGACAATATGGTTCTATATTTTTCTGTTTATGCTGCTTTAAAATCAGGATGAATGGAGTCATTTAGAAAAAAAAATAATTTGCTTATGCATGGTTGTGCCATTCAGTAAGACAGCCAGATGACAGATGGCATCTTGTGGTGCGGTGAGGTTTGGCAGTACTTTCATCCAGAAAATGGAGATTAAGTTGTCTCTAAGCTTTCAACTCTTAACTGGTTAAACCCTTCCGGAGCAATGCATGACCAGCACAGGTATGTGTACATTAACCTACAATGAGGACTAAAGGCTTACACTCTACTAACGTTAGCCATGCTCAACATATCAATCTGACACAAACTGCAGACTCTGTGATCTTGTGTTAAGCCATGCTCAATTTTTCATGGTTTTTTTTCTGTGCTTTCTTACCTTCAGACTAGTTTAGTTGTGGGAATTTGAATTTCTGATCAAATGACTCAGAAATTAGATGCTTTGGAAAATCCCTCATCACAACAGAGGAAAGTTCTTACATCAAGCAACACGATACACCCCTTCAATTGTCTCATGACACAGTTCAATAGTTCATACTCGTCCTTCACATCAAACCCAAAAGCTGTATTTTAAATATAGTTTAGTGACTAAAAATAAAATAAACTCTAGACATACAGATACCAAAGACCAACTCACCATGACCCTCTGTGTAAGTAGGTTTTAAAATCACTTGTGTTTAGTGCATGTATAGTGATGCCGCCTGTAGAGATGTTGTTTTCCGGACTACTATTCTGAGTAGCTGCTCTCCACAAACCATGAATACGAAAGAAAGATGCATAAATATTTGATTTCTCTACAGTGAAATCTGCATAGCTCATCCCTCTTGTTCTTGTATTGAAAATTCAGACTCTCTTTCTACCAACTTCAGCACTGTGCTGTTATGAAGAGGATGCATTATGCAACAGGTCCACAGTCAATAAAGAACACTGGTCCCCGGCTGCCTGCTGAAAATAGAAGATTACCCAATTCCTGGTTTTGCACACGAGAGCTGCATACTGTATGTTTTCTTGCTAAAATATGATTACTTTATTCGAGGAAAATCAAAAGTCTAAACAGTAATGCTCCAGGGTATTTATATCGCAAGATCTCATTGGTTAATAATTGATTTTCACTACAAAATAATTCAGATCACTTAGTTTTTTTCTGGTTGCTGCAGTCTGTATCACTGCACCAAAAAGATCTGTGCCATCTCCACATATTGTCATTTTGTACTTTCATTATGACTCTACAGAGTTTGTACATTTGCATTAATAACTGCTGTTGCTAATGAGACTCTTATCAGATTAAAGAACACCCACATGAGCCATTACGTACTTTTAACAAGTCCTCAGCTGACCGTGGAGATTTTCTATGGCAACCAGGCTGCTGTTTAATACAACTTTTAGTGTTTATGTAATGCAGCTTGAAAGCAACAACAAAACACTAAATTTTCAATTAAACAAAATAAGAAGACACGACTGCCTTTAAAAGTGGCTTCATCAAAAACAGCTCGTGTAAAATGATGGGGCTGCAAATGATTATTCCTCCACTTGTCTCTCTCTCTCACTTTAAGAATTTGGGAAACATTATTTTCCGTGCAAATTAAAAAGATACTGACAAACTTAAGGTCAGAATAAAACATGAACTACTGCAGCATATATTAAATGACAGATAGATCACTCGTAAAATAAATCAATACAGAACTGTATATGATTGAGGCTGACAGCTCACTCTCAGTTACTCATTTCAGCATTGCCCTCATTTACTGTATTGACTCCAATGAGACATTTTTATTATTCTCAACAAAATGCATCTGAATAAAGTGGGATTTTCTTATATTTGAGGTTTAGCAGTTAAATGCCAACATGTATTAAAAAGTAGACAGTGTAACTTATCTCTAAGCAAATGCACCCCTCATAATTGAATCAATCTGTCTCATTGCTACCACTACAGCATCAGGCAGTTGAAAGATAAAGAGATATACTGACAGCAGCACAAACAAAAAACGGTTAAGAAAGCAGCAGAGACATCACACATCTGTACAACAGCCAAAAATATGGTGCCACTAAGGATGGGGGTTGCTACTTTTTTTATCATATTGATATCATTATCAAGACTTGGATCAGCACTCTGTGTTCTCAAGAACCTCACAACTCAATTAGATTTGAATTATTTTGGTCACAATTTGATGCGATATCACCTTGATTCAATAATGATCATTATGTTTCCATATCAATTTAATAGTATGCATAGATGTCATCTCTCTCTCTCTCTTAATCTCCTCTATCCCGGGGCAGATGTCTGTCTAACATGAGTCTGGTTCTGCTCCAGGTTTCTGCCTGTTAAAGGAAGTTGCCGCTGTAACTTGCTAAATGCTGCAAAGTGCTCTGCTCATGGTGAATTAAGATGAGATCAGACTGAGTCCTGTCTGGAAGATGGGACTGGACCTTATCCTGTCTTGATGTTGGGCCTTTGTTAATGATTTAACATAGACTACAGTCTAGACCTGCTCTGTTTGTGAAAGCGTCTTGAGATAGCGTTTGTTAACATAGACTACAGTCTAGACCTGCTCTGTTTGTGAAAGCATCTTGAGATAGCGTTTGTTGTGATTTGGCGCTATATAAATAAAGATTGATCGAATGATTGAGATGGCAGAAATACCCAGATCATTCATGACAGTACCTGCTTATATTTGATAAATAATATTGTCTGCATGTTCTTAAGAAACCTCTGTGGATCCTATTACTGGAGGATGTGTGTGTCCTTCATGTGATGTAGGTTGCAGGTTCAGTTTGTGGTGTCACAAATGTCAAGTGTGTATTTCAGTGGGTCATGTTAACCATGTTTTATCTTGTTACAGATGAAGGCAGAGTTTACATGATTTGTGGAGGTGCTGGAAACACTAAAAACATCTGATTTCAAAACTATACTCTGAGCTTACTCTGCTTTTTTTTTATTTAAACATAAGGAGGAAAAAAAGGGTTGTTTCTAAGAGACAAAAAGTCAGTTTCTCATGGTGGTCAAGTAAAGCAATACCCCCTCTTAAATGAGTAAATGAGCGACGCGGTGGGCCTAAACGAGAGAAAACACCTGTGGATCTGTGACATTCTTCATATACCTACCCTCTGGAAGAGTTGACATTTAGAATTGCACTACAGGTAGGAAAGATATTAAATGGGGCTTATTTGCATATGGCAGTCAGTGTTCACACTTCATTTGTTTGAAGAGAGTGATTTCCCCCGAGGCTGCTGGCAGGCCTGTCTCTGCTGCCCTGAGACTCTGGGGACGGAGAAGCACCCAGCTGTACAACCTGTGGTTCATCTGCCTGTGTCACAGCTAACTGGCTGACCGCCCACACCTCCCTCTGTCTACCTCTCTTTCTGGCTTTATCTCCCAGCCTCTCCTCCTTCCTCCAGCCATACCCCCCTCCTCCTCCTCCTCCTTCTCATCTCCTTCTCCCACTTCAGATCTGACATCTCTCACTCCTCCACACCATCAACCTCCAAGTACACTTCAACCAGAAACATAAAAGCGCAAATTGCAACATACCAGCATGACAAGTGAGTGGAATATACAGTACAATACAATGCTCTGTCGGCAAGGATGGGTTTATATTTTAGACCCTGTTTGGATAGAAAGTGTAAAACAAAAAACAACATACAGTTTCACATTTACCCAAAAACGAAGACTGGAAAAAACACAAAACTGGCAGAGAAATGCTGAACATGGTTCAAATTTCACCACCGCCAATTACAGTTTTTATTCTTATTTCAGTGACAAAAAAAGGGGAAACAGGCGTCAAAAAGAAACCAACAGTGAGACAATAGACAGATAAAGAAATGAAAACCATCACAGTACTGTTTGGAGAATGTCAGACAAGTTTCGGCGGAAGAGATATAATTAAGAAGGGTGCACTTGTTTTCTTATGTGTGAGTGTGTTTACACTTGTTTTTAAGATTTGCGCCACAGACAGTTAGCAAACTCATGTGACTCGGCGTGAGGAAGAATTCAAATGAAGGTGGTGCAGAAAAAGAAAAAGTGAATAATCTTTGAATAACTATTCATTAGATGGTAACGATAAATTGTCCCCCGAATATCCAGCTGATCCTGTGACAAACTGCTGGAGAAAGACAGTAAAAAATGCACATGCCTGGTGGATTACCATCAACTAAGTTGCATCAGTAGATGATACAAAAAAAGTTTAAACAGTGTTCTTGCGAGAAGACGCAAACGTATAACGCTTTCTAAAAGAATCTGTTATCGCCACCCTGCCAGCTACCAGTATGGTGGTTGAGTACAGCCTCTGGTGGCATTGATAGTTGTGAGGTAGGCCTAAGTACACAGCAGCAGGTACCACTATCGGTACAAATCTTAATCAATCCAGCACTCTGCAAGGTGGATTTAGCATTCCCTGTTGTCTTGAAATGCATGATCATGACCTTATGAGGGAGGAAGAGATAAATAGTGGCACCACCAGACAAGTTAGCCCTGCTATGTATCCAGCATGCTTTGTGTACTGAAGAGGTTTTGACTACATCATCCAGATAAAAGACTGTGACGCAAGAGAAGATCTCTCTCTGCATTTAATACTTGTATGTTAGTCTCAATGATGTATAGGATGCAGCTGTTTTTTCAGATGACAAAAAAGGTATTGAACATGCCAAATTTTGAGGTAGTTAGTTATAAAATAAGTTATAAAAACCATGATAATATCTTTCTAGGATTATAAAATCATTCTGTATAAAACGTAAAGGTGACATATCATGCAAAATTGAATTTTTAATGGTTCTCTACCTGAAATATGTGTCCCTTGCATGTCTACAGACCCCCCGAGAATGAAAAAAATCCATTCTGCCCCTGTTCTGATTTCTCCACCTTTCTGTAAATGTGTGTGAAACGAGCCGTTTCAGACTTCCGTGTTTTTGTTACGTCACAACAATATCCGGTCTGTCACGGTGTCAGAGCTCGGAGCTTGTTCAGCCCATAGACTGTATAAAATAATACTGAATCCCCCCTCTGTTTTTCATTACCTGCACAAATGTGTGCTAACAAGGAGCTTAGGAGGGAGGCATGCTAGTTGTGGGCTGTCTTAATAAACACAAAGGTCGGTTTTACTCCCCACGTCTGCAGATTTGAAGATCTAGTGGATGATTTTTATTTGTCATGGAAAAGTGCTAGCCCTAGTTAGCATAGCCACATAGCTACATGTCGTAGCCATAGACTGTAAATAAAAAGGTCGTAGCTGTAGCTGTAGCTTTAGCTGTGTACCAAGACACACGTCTACATACTGACAAATAAAACAACAAGAAACACTAAATCTGTGACCAATCCTTCAGAAAGGTCCCGCTGCCTTTCTGGCAGAGGTCGGTTTTACTCCCCACATCTGCAGATTTGAAGATCTAGTGGATGATTTTTATTTATCATGGATAAGTGCTAGCGCTAATTAGCATAGCCACATAGCTACATGTCGTAGCTGTAGCTGTGTACCAAGACACACGTCTACATACTGACAAATAAAACAACAAGTAACACAGAATCTGTGACCAATCCTTCAGAAAGGTCCCGCTACAGGCGCCTCTCCGTCAGGATCAGATTCTGGATCAGATTCAGAGGGTTGAAGTAACGCGGGTCTGTGAGCAGCCGTGTATATTCAGCCAACATGTAAACATTAGATCAACGTGCTGGACAGCCGAGGGCACATTCACTTCCTGAGGGGGCGTGGTCAGAGGGAAAACAGAGTGTTCTGAGGAGGGCTGAAGAAGAGGGATTTTCAGGCATGCCAAAATCTGATTTCAAAGTGTTTTTTTGAGCATAAACTTTAAAGACATGTTTTGGAGACCTCTTACACCAATATGTATTGATGAAAAAAGCGTGATATGTCACCTTTAACTATTTCATGTGAGTGTAAGTAACAACATCTGTTTGGTTGAACTGTTTTTTGGAGTGTACTGACTACCCATGAGCAACGGATGCAGTGCTTTTCTGAAAGTGCTCACTCACAAGTTAAAATGTCAAGTGATCTTTCTAAATAAGGTTGCGGCAAGAGGAAGCTTGAAGGGGGGTTGACAGTCTCTGGAAAGAGAGAGAGATTTTTCTGTCAGGATGCTAGTTATGTATTTGCTGTGGGTGCATTATAAAAGATTTTCAGTAACAAAACATCTACATGTCAAGATAAGAATAGCATTTTCCATAAGAAGCAAAAAGGATGATGTCAAACTCTCTCATCGTATACTTCTGTTGTTATGTCTCTAGGTTTGTTGTTGTTCATAACCAGCACATGTAGTCCAGACATGGAGCAATGATTCAGCCCAACAGTTGGATGATGGCTTGCAGTTCAGACATTGTTTATAAGCTTCTAGTCATCTGATTACTCTTCAAACTTTAAGCCTTTATTACAGACAGAATGTAGGTCAAAACGTTGCACCGATTGAAATACGTCTGAGAGCCTGCAGAGAACTCTATTTGAACTTTTCTTTTTATTCATTGTTATTATATTTTATATGTTTATTCTTTTGTTCCTGTGCGCAGCTGGAGTTGAACTTAATGTTTCATTTACCCACACTGACACAGACCCTGGCTTTGGTGCTACTTTATATGATCCGATGACTTTTAGTTGTTTTACCAATATTGCGGTACAACACAGAGAGGCATGCAGCAGAACAGGGCAGGAAAAACACAGGTAGCCGTTAGCAGGGACATTGACATCTTGTTATTGTTATAGCAGATTGGCTCCATACAGCGTCTGCCTCTTCAAACCCCTGTGGAGACAGCGCAGAAGCCGGTTACCTCAGCCTCGGGCTGGCTGCCATTTGAAAGTAGACAGCTCATCAAGATGAGTGACAAGGGTTGGGGCTTAAACTGACCAGCTGAAGAGGAGGAGGGTGGTAATAATACTGATAGAAGTTACATTCAAACCAAACCCCGTGGCTTCATCAGAAGCAACTACGTGTCATGCTGTTTTGTACGACTTCTATAATTTATCCTTGTTATTTCTCCCACTCCGTGTCTGTGTATCTCAATCTCATTTGCCCATCCCCCCTCCTACTCGTTCACTCTGCTTATCCCCTGTTAATCTAGATTTGCCATGTGGCCGGGCCAGTGCGGGATGGATGGGGTTTTGCACACAGTTGTCCTTGCCTCCATTTTGTTTGTCCTGACATAACAGCTTGATGTCGGAGAGACAAACTCCGAAAATTGCTTTTGTCCCTCGTGTTCGGCAAGGCCGGCCAAGAGTCTACAAATTTCACAAATCACACATCGAGTCTCTCCATCACTTTAACAGTGAAATTTGCTGTGAGCTTGAGGGATGTGAGACTGTATAAAATAAAATGCCCCGGTAATTTAAGCTCGGGAACAGTTACTGCCACTTTGAGAGTTATCCCCATTAATATAAAATATTAAAGGCAAGCTTTTGGTGGCCCGGATCTGTGTCCTGTTCCTGACCCTGTGTGGAGGATTGCAACGAGAATATCTGAAACAATACCATGGGAATTATGGGTAGGGCATGTGACCAGCTGTTTATGGCCAACTGGCTGCTGATGATTGAAGTGAGGAAAGCTTAAGAGGTCAAATGTGATCCTGTTACTCTTGTCAAACACTGTCCTTCAAATCAAGGGAAAAGGCAAATCATTAACACGACCACTGAGGTCTGACAGCGTGACAAAAGATGTTCAATACATTCATTTATTCATTAATTCATACACTTATTACTGACAGTTCTCTAGCCTTGAACAGCGTCCACCAGCACTGCACTGCTGATGTTTGTTTTTGTCAAAAAGTATTCACCTGAAATGTGTTGAGGTTTTTTTCTTTCTTGGCAGGAAGGGGAGCTATTTATAGTTTGTGATCAATGAGTTGATCATTGCACCTGCCAGTATCAGATACTGCAATTTAGGCCGAATCTGAGGCTGATATTGATACTGTCAGCTTAATGGTACAGCTCTATCATCAGTCATGGACCTGAATTGAATAAAACATGTGATGCAAACTTTTTCCAGAAATGTTCTTTAACTATGGACTCTGAACACCTCCTCACCTTTAGAAAGTACAGAAAAAAATAACCTGCTACCCTGACTGAAACTTGGAATGTCTTTCCTACACTCTCTGGATATCTCATTTTGAAACAACTCTTCTTTAACGCTGCTCACTCAGCTGTATTGACAAGTGGATGACCCGAGCCTCTCTGCAATCTAGCCAAGGGCGGAGAAAATTCTCTAAGCAACAAAGGCCGTTGACACATCTTGGAAAAGGGCTTGTGATGTGGCCGTTTTTCACCAAAGGGCTGCAAATTTCCTGTGCCTCTTTTTGACAGGCGGATAGATGAGCAGAGTTTACCTCTGTCCTCTCACAGGATGGATTGTAATGGTATGCAGATGCTGTAATGACATTCCTCTGCAATGTAATCAAAGCGCCTGGCACATTAATTTCATTGGAGTGGAAAAGCACATACATCATTTTTGTAGCTTCGTGTCAAGTTCCTGCTACATGTGGATATACATTACTTTAATTATTAAAGTCATTCTGGTTCCAAAACAGGGTCATAAAAAGAGAGAACGTCAAAAGTACTTGGGTTAACAAGAGATAATAAACTGTTTGATACAAAAAAAGATGAAGTATTATTTATAAAACCTTCAAAATACACTGTCGACTGAAGATAAACAAAATTGAAAAGGTTTTTGAGGCAGCTTGATTCACTTTCAGTGCAGCCTAACAAAGAACAATATAGTACATTAGCATGGAAACTAAAGACAGTGGTAAGAAAAAGCCTGAAGCTCAACAAGAAAAAGTTTCAAGTGAGAGACAAAAAAAACACTGCAATGCAAAATTTAATTAGACACAAAGAGAGCCATCTCTATGATTCTTGCTGCAGACTGTTATAGCCAATTACAACACAAGGAGTAATGCCTTTGAGGAACATGCTGAAAAGCTACTGCTCAGTTTTATAGTTTGTAAAAATATAGCCACATTTAAAGGACAATTAAGCCATATTATAAATCAAACTTTTTGCTTTTTTCAAATGTATTTGCAAAAACTAGTGTTACTGTATATTGTTTGTATTCAAAGATTTAAAGCTGCTCTACTAAAAGAAGCATCTTCGACTTTCTAACCAAGTCCCACATTGAAAGGTATCCCATCAGGACATCCCATCTGTCCCAAAGAATAAACTGTAGATTTACTCGGAATGAAATAAACTACAGAGACAGGACACTTCCTTTGACGCTTCCCTGTATGAGTTACACTTGCTGATACACAAACACCTCGTCCATCCTCAAATCTTACACCTTAAAGGTGTGAACACATGCTCAGAAAAGACACACGTTATCCTTCAGACTTCAGAAGTAGCTGCCTTACAAGGTGAAACTGTGAGACACTGAAATCTGCGATATGTATTTTTACTTGCCTCAGCTTAGCCCAGGTTATGTAGGATCTGGGGCTTGGGTGCAAAGTATTGACAAAACAACGGTGCAATGCCACCCTGCACATAGAGATAAGGTTAATAAAAAAAGGCATCTGTTCCTTTAAGACTGAAATCCAACACTATCCAGACAGAGCGGGGGGAAAGCTGAATCGTTCGCCTCACTCTCCCTCTCGGTATAAAGCATCCCAGCCTGGCAGAAGTGCTATCTCTGCAGTTTACCGAGATCACATTACAGGATTTTTGGATATTGAACTTTAAATCTCTTAACTTCCTTAGCACACACACAATTTCCAAGGTGGCTGTGACTAAAAGGAGGCAGAACTCTTGTATAGCTGATACCTGCAGTCTGTGCATTTAGAAAGCATCTCTGTGATTAAATCTTGTTCAAAAGGTCAAAATGTGTTTGACCATTGTGTCCCTTTAACAGCTTTGCATCGCCCCTGGCTCCACTACACACTCTGATACAGTCCAATGACATTCCTACCATCTGTTCCCTCTGTTTTTATCTTTCCAGCCACCTTCTACCCCACCAACCCTTTAGTACCTCTCTGTTTTTGCCTTTGGCTCTTGTGCCGACGTGACTGAAGGTGACTGAAGTAAATTTAAAGGCAATGTTCAGTCTGAAGATGACAGATTCCCTCAGAGTGCAAGTGTTTTTTTTTTTACTTAACTTAATTGTCTCTGCTAATTACTATCTTGGATTAAAGGGGGAGTGTTTACCAGAAAACAGAATTGGAATGGGGGCTTGTGGGAAATGTGTACTGAAGGACCACATTTTGACGAATGCCTCTTGACAAAACACTCCGCTGTCCTCAAGTCCCTCGTCTGCCAAAACAGTCAATTTATTTGCCAGTCTGGCTCTAATTGAACCAGCTCTGCTGCTGCTGCTGGTGTTTTGGAAACAAATAATAGTGCGGTACTAGTTTAGGGGAGAAACAAATGTATCTTATTCCTCAAGATGCATCAACAGAGATTAATAAAAGAGTCCGATTTTACTTGTGAAAGTTTTCCTGTATTGTTGGGTCAATAAGCATTAAATCACATCTTTTACTTTAAGCGATCAGCTAATATGGCATGCAATCATCTTAAATTCATTCAAAGCTTGTCTTCATCTCTGCTCAGCTGTGCAAGCACTAATCTGATGTTGTCTTTCAAAAGACAGTCCCCTGGCACAGAGGGAGGCATAATGATTCATCGAGTTTTTTTTTTTTCTGCAGTGGGCAGAAAAACAACAACAAAAGGAGAGTCATCTGAAGCAGGAACAAAGTGGCACTGTAATTAGTTTCATACTTGGCAAAAGCACGTAGTCTTTCTTGTTACGGGCAGCAAATGAAAAAAGACGGGGATCAATACCTTGTGTCGAAATCTCACTACTGGTCGATAGGGCGGCGACCTGAATCCCTCCTTGTTGGGTGTCCCATCGGCGCCGAGCACAGCGAGCCCCAGCAGTAAAGTTGCCGCCGACCACCATCTGGCTGTCTTCATTGGTCTTCTCCTGTCAAAAACCAAACAAGAATGGTGAGTGCTCTTCTCCAAGACACCAGGGGTTCAATACTGGCTGGCCAGACAATACATCAAGTCCACCGTAATTAGTGCAGACAATGGGATCTGCAAAACTGTCGCTGGATTAAACTAAAGCTATCAATACGTACCCCACACTCGGATAAGAGATTAGATCTCCTTTTGGATCAATTAAGAGGAAACAGACGTCATGAGAAAAATCAAGATAAAGAAGAGAAAGGCACGATATATTAAGGCAATTAAAGTGAGGGCTTTGGATTAATTAGTGCCGGAGTCAAGCAACTGTGATGTAGCAGCCAGATAGCATCTTTAACAGTTTCCTCACACCCTCACAGAGCTGCAGCACAAATATTTATTCAACCAAACAAGAATATTCACTCTTTACCACCAATGAAACAGCTTTTTCAATAATTCATGGTGCTGTATGAAAAACGGTTTGACCCCTGCATGGCAGAAATTATATAAAACAGTGTTTGTGGGGAAAACACATGCCCTGTGTAAATGTCTGTTTCCCAGAATAGCTGCGATGTTCATGTAAGCAAAAAGGAAATACACAGAGAAGAGGATCTGTGTTAGCCAGTTTTCCCATATTACCCAACAGAAGGATTAACACAGACACACAAATACACAAACACATGAGCACAGGCTTTATGTTCAAATCTGCAATGCATTTGTTCATCCTTATTTTTATCCCTCGTCTTTATCTGCATTTATGCCCCCGGTTCTTTGTGCAGCATGTTGCAACATCCCCTTTGTTAGCAACGCTAAATGTGACTCAGCTTGACTTGTTGATTTCTCACAGGAAAAACACTGAGCTGTACTTTCTAAGACGTCTAGAGCCACCAGTGTGTGCTCATCATCCTCCAGCCAAGAGAGATGACTGACAGCAGGATGGTGACCCTGCGTTCCTGTTCTTCCGGAGTGACACTGAGTCGGACATCAATGGCACTGTAGTGGAACCTCAGTAGGCCCACGTGCTTTTCACTGGAGGTCGGGAGGTCGTGCCGGAAAAAGCAACGTGTCACTTTGATGTGACGGACCGAAAGAGAACATAAAGTTTCTTTTTGTGACTTGCTGTTCTTTGGATGTTCTTTGAACTGCACGACACAGTCTAATGTAACATCTACCTTTCTGACAGCATGTTCTTATTCCCAGGGCATTAACTACTGAAGCTTTACCATCCTTCTTTGATGTGTCACACTGATGCATAATACACTCTTTGGTGTTTTCTATGATACACAGTGGGCCAATATATTTTGAATATTTTAACCATTACACCTTACCATTAGATAGTGTTTCTATACATGAAGTGCACCTTTGTGTCCTCTGAACCTTACAAAGTACTTTTTTTATCCCTCATTATAAACAAATATAATATTTCATGTTAATAAGAAAGAAAACAGACATTCAAAGCAAGGTCTTATTTAGATAACGTATTGGTTTCTGTCCTTCAGTGAGAATGTGTTTGATGCACACTATCCTGTCGGTGAATGAATGTGATTCATGTTCATGAAAATATAAACTTCATTCAGATGAACAAATATCAATAGCTGGGGTTTGCAAAATGGCAATTTAAAATCTGATACTTTCCAAACTGTGGGGCATCTTTCATATTTTCTTTTGCCACATAAATTATATCAACCACCAGACCACCAACCATCACCCATCTTCTTTTGTTGAATCCACAAAAACACTGATGTCAAATTTTCTTGCATGAGAAGAACAAACCAGCAAATTAAAGTAGGTATCAAAAGAGAGGCCTGAGAGGAAGAATGTAGAAGTGAAATAGAAAAAGGTGGCATAATGCTGCTGCTCGGAGCCTTGGTCTTCAGACTGTTTTCCTTTGGAACAAAGCGTTTAGCCTTTGTAGATGAAAAGTCGTGTTCTGTCTGTCCCTCACTCTTCAATGTCAGGTGTAGCTGTGAGGGGGCAGTGAAAGTGCCTTAATAATCCAGAGGGCAGTGAGCTTTTACTCCAAAGTATGAAATTCAAAAGATATTTGAACATGGCAGAATAATTGTAAAACTGCTTGTAATAATCAACAGCCGAACCAACCCCTGCAGACACATTATGCTCATTTTGTGCTACGGGGCACCCAAAATCTTACTTACTGCCTCTGTAATGTGATCACATCCTTTCTTTATGCATTTCTAAAGTCCCCAGCTCTAGGTAGGACCCCTGCCTGCAGCTGCTGCTGCTCCACTTCTGTGTTAACACAGTATTTCAGCCACACTAGGTGGATTAGCATATCTGCTAGCACAATCAATCAACTTCTCTGCAGCGTCCCAGCGTTAAATGGGTTATTAATGGACTAACTTTTTCAGAGACAGAGACATGCACAGCTTTCAGAGGTTCAGCTGTGTCATTAAATGTCCTTAAGGACATTTAACCCATTATGAGCAGTCACTAATACAAACACACAATAAACATTATATTTCTGCCCCCACCAGCTACTGAATTATTGATCATCTTTCTAGGAGCTCTGAATACTATCTGAAGTGCTAACTGTGCTTTTCTTTAATAAATAAAGGAGTGCTTACTGTGGAGTGAATGCACATTTAGATTGCGCTTCTTCTACACAAGACAACACAAAATATATTTGTGTCCAGTGGTGAGTTAATTTTCTTGTCTTTGAGTCTATTTTCATTTTGAGCACCATTATTGCTAACAGAGCTCTGGCACAGTGACAGACTTCATATATCAGTGGGGAGAAAGCATAGACTGAAGGCAGACACTGGATTTAAGTACCACTACTTCTGCAAATATAAATATTACCCACAAGCACTCAGTTTGCAGTACAATGCTGAGAAATGTTTCTTATGTTTGCCCTTCCAATTTGTATGAAAGAGGATACACTAAATATTACCGACACCTTTAGGTAAAGATTACACAATTCAACAGAAAATACACATTAAAGCCTTAAAGCTCACCCTCAAGGTAGTGCTGGCTTTGTCTCAGCTGTTATGGAAAGCAGCCAATATACAAAGGCTGCAGTCCCCGTACAGTGCTAGCTCTTTGACCCCCCAAAAACTTTACTAGCCCCTTGAATATTTTCACCGGCCAAGCAAATCTTCTTTTCTTTACTTTGTGATTTATGATAAATGTGCCTTCAGTTGCATTAAATACATTTAAAGTATGCAGAGAGAACGTTTTCTAAGGGCTGAGAGATGCATCTTAATGAGAACATCTCTGCAGACCAGTTCATTTAAGTTACAGAACAAGGCATTTGTTTGTGTGCATATGTTCACTGCGACCTCCTTCTGTCTGCTTGTGCATGCTAATGATTCAGCTAGTGTTATGTGCAGCGAGTGCTTCTTTTTGACAGTTGCCCGTCCCTTTACAGAACGAATGCTCTCGTTTGGCTTTCACAGGGAAATGTTGGCAAACTGTGCAATGCATACCAACCCTTGCAACCATTCTCCACCTATGAGAATTAAGGAAGGCATGTCCTTTTGAGACATTTTTTCAAGTCTTCAGGCTACTGCCCACAACATTTTGACCGTCTTCCTCATGTGTAAGTCAGCATATCACAGTGCAGTTCATCTGTCACGTGTTTTAACAGCATGTCTTTTAACCCTCCTGTTATGTTGTGGGTCAAATTGACCCTTTTTAAAGTCCATTTTAGGTAATGTATGCCTTCCAAACCAGCTAAATGCAGCATAAAAATCTGGGCAGCATGTGACAGAAGAGGTGTCGTACTAATTTATCAACATTACTTTATAAAAAAAAATCAAAATGTAAAATGAAATAAACAAAAATCTAAGGGATGTAAAATTCTTGTATTTATATTTAGGGCTTTCCAATGTACATTAAAAAAGTTTTAACATTCATTTAAATGAAAAACAAGTGAGTTATCCTCATTGAAGCAGGATCTGTGAGAATTAAAGAACACCAATGGATCAAATCTTGATTTAAATGGTCAGTAATGGAGCTAAAAATTTGATTAAAAAAAGGATATTGGGATTTTTTGGGGTTCTGACACTTTTGGATAATTGAGTATGCCCCGGGTCAAATTGACCCAGGAAAATTATTGCTGTTCCGTAGAAACGAACATAACAGGAGGGTGAAATCTCAATATGTCTCAGACTCTGATTGGCGGTGGAAAAAAAAATTGGCTACTGATGAGCTGATGAACATGCCCTGCATAAACTTTCCCTAGCCCCGGGCCATTGGGCCAGGAATAATGTCGAGCCCTGTCCCCCACTCTCTAATCTCCACGTCTCTCTTCAGCTGTCCAATCCAATAAAGGCAAAATACTCCATAAAGTTAACTTCAAGTAAAGTCAACTTTTTCAGTCATAACTTCTATTTCTCTACAAACATTTATTCTTGGGGAATTTATGTAATTCAATTTTAGCATAAGCTGCATTAGAAGCAAATACAAAGTAATTATGTCTGATGTTCCCTCCAGCACAAAAAATATTAAACATAATGCCACATTAACATAAACCCAGCCAGATAATGATCTACACTCAGAAGTAAGGATTTATTATGACAGCTTCTGCTACACGTGGCCTCAAACTGACATGAACACTTGTATGAGCATGTTATATATTAGTGTGCAGAAGCTCTTGTGTGTGTGAGAAAAAAAAGTGTGTAGCTGGGTAAATACTCCAAAGTCTGATTTATTTGCCTTGAAAGCACAGGAGGCAGAAACAGCCCCGAAGTTTTCCCTGGACCCCCTCCGGGAGTGCCATCATAACTTTGGCTTGGGGTTTTTAAATTCCCCGGAGCACGTCTAAGCTTTGGCATTGACTTTCAAATGAAGACTACCCATTTCCCACTATGTACACAATGCATCATGTCTTGACAATTCACAGCCGCGCTCCTCTAACCCCACCCTCCCCACCCCCCATCCGTCTCATTCAGCAGATTTTTGCCATTCAGTGCACAGGGCTAGCATAACAATAGAAATGTCAATGCAACCTCTCTAACAGATACTATGTGTATGTAGCACCTGACTGCAACACGCTCAGCGCTTGCTGGGTTTGAATACATGCACACACTGTAATTTACCATCAGCTGTCATGCTTGTTTGGCAAGTCATAAGTCTGGAAAAATGGAATACATTATGAAAACTGCCATACATTTTCCTGACAGTATGCATGAGTTACCCCCCAAGGCCTCTTGACTATTAGCCTGCTTGGACTAATTCTGACTTATAGCTGATAAGTCTTCAATTTACAGCTTTCTAATTACAGTCAGCTTGTCTCCAACGTAATTAAACTAAGCCCTAGAGAAATCAGGAATGCTGGATATGGCTGATGGGCTTTTGGGAACACTGAGTCTTCTCTGGTAGTCGATGGACAGTACAGTACAGTACCAGCTCATTTTTAAAACAAGGCTGGAAACTTATACAGTACTTACCATAATCCAAACAACATATGGCACAAGATAAGAAATGTCAGCCTTAAAGCAAAGGGCAAAGAACCCCACAGCAGAGTGTTAAAATATTTCTACAACAACAACCACAGCCAGTGCCTCCCTCAAGCATCTGTTTTGCTCTGCAAGCTTCCTTTTTTTTCCTACAGAGTTTACCACAAGATTTAAAAAACTGATCGGAGCCAGAGGTGTAATTCTCAATCCTTAGCACCGAGACCCTGAAGGTCTGTGCGTGTCAGAGAAAGTTAGAGGGTCAAATCTCAAACAAGCAGTGGAAATTTCCCTCATCACTTAACAGCTACCCATGATGCACTCAAACAAAACATTACTGAAACTAAACAATTTACTGAAAACCACACCTGTTCGGTCTTTACGATTTCATGAAATATCCAATCAATCCAAACATTGCCAACAACTTTTTTTCCACACACAAAACTCACCTCTTATCATTCCAAAAAACATAAATGTAAACTTTTACATAAACCAGACATGCCAAAGCAAACAGTGTTACAGTTTGACGCACCATTCTGACATGCACCACCTACCATCTACATTATTATCAACTTCCCCCAACTCTGTTTGCATTATCAACAAGAGTTACAAATATTTATTTGGTCAACTTACATTTCAATTAATAAGAAGTGGATTGTGCTCAAAAAGAGCGAGCCCTCATGACAGTAAAAAACACCTCCTCTTTGCAAGATGTCAAAGATCTCATGGAGGGACGTCAACAATAATCAAGTTCTTCTATCAGGTAGAGATATTCAATGGGTCTCAACCCTCACAGAGTCTTCATCAGGGCTTGGTCAACACCCTGATGAAGACTCCGACTCTGACGTAGGGTCAAAACCGGTTGGCGTTTCCTTTTCCTGGTTGTTATTTTTAAAACTTTATGCCCTGAATAATTAAAGGCTTTTTAAGACTAGTCCTTGACACAAGCTAGTGAGCCTGAAGACAGCCCCCGTAGCTTCCCCCGCTTTTTCGACTAGTTTTGCATTTTCTTCAAGAGCACCTGGCTTCTACCTGGAGTTTACCCCATTACCTCCCTGCAGTGGCGGTTCTAGACCAATTTTACTGGGGGGGCCAGGCTGGGGCCAAGGGTGTTGTCAGAGGGACACATTCAACCCTGACAAAAGAGACTGAGAAGGGCGAGGACCGGCTGAAAACAAACTGGCAAAACATCAGTGCATCCCTATATACTAGACATATATACTAATGTGTACTATATCAAAATTCAGACTGACAGCAGCTGTTTGGCTGTTTACACTCAACATGAGTCCCTTAGCGCTCTAAGGGACTGGAACCAAGTGCTACACGCATGTGTTCCGCCTGTAACACCGGCGCGATCCGAAGCTTTCTTTATTGTATATTTGTTTGGTGTGGAGGGGGGGCCACAGGGGGGTCCAGGTTCAGTTTTACAGGGGCACTGGCCCCTGTTGGCCCTTCCCCAGAGCTGCCACTCCCTCCCTGAGCACACTGTAACTATGTTTCTATATTTCCTTGAGAGATAAACAACTTTTAGTCTCATATTACAGACAGCTATCAGGATGGTGTCATTTAAAGCAGTGTTGATATCCAGTGTTTAACAATTTGTACGCCTCTATATGTTCTGTAGCTGTGCAATAGCCAGTTCTTATCCTGGGACAAATCTCAGTTTTTCGAACAAGTGATTGATAATTGTTTGTTGACATTTCCAACGATCGATAACTGATAATACTCACAATTTGCATCCTTTATTTCATGTAAGTTCTTGGCAACACAATGGCAGAGGACCTAAAAAAGACCAAAGCAATGTCTGCCAGTATCATCAGTTTATTTTATCCACTGCTTTTTTTTATCATCAGATTAATTTAGTTTAACATGTAACCCTGTGTTTTTCTGTTTATAAGTTAAAGATTAAACTTGTTAAATAACATTGTGACTAATAATAAAAAACAAGAGGAATGTCTAAAAGTACATTGGGTTTTCTCTTTTCCTGCTGAAAACGTTGTCAGACACTCAGATTGCTTTTGTTAATCCCAGAGGGGTTTTGACCTCCAGCTGGTGAGCTATTGTCCTGCTTCAGCGGATGTATTCAAAGAATCCAGAGAGAAAGTTGTAATCATTGAGTTTAAGGTCTTTCTATTTGTAATCTGCTCTTTAAAGACCGAAAACATATAAGGTGGCCATGTTCTACACCTTTCAACTCCCCTTAGCACCCAATGAGTTGTTCAGAATTACAAGACTGCTGCATTTGTACTGAGCAGCTCCCAAGGGTGCGTGGGGTAAACATCTATGAATGACAAGCCAAGCAGAGCTGAGAAAAACATGCACACTCAGTCCACTGACAATGCTGAAAAACCTCCAAAGCACTTTCAATGTGACCTCTGCAAGGTTAATGTGCTGTTTAAAAACTCACTCCACACGGTCATTACACAGGCAGGGAACCAGACATATTTCGAATACAAGATAAAACCATAATGATAATCATGTCCCTCATTCATAGTGGAAATTAAGGTTTTGATGTATTGCTATTCATTCTTTGTAAACACTGTATTCAGTGTGGACTAGCTTTGCCCCCTTTTGAAAAGAACTTAAGTGCTGTATACTCTGTTTATGAAACACACATTTAAACACAGAGATTATTGACAGACAGAAGATATAGCAAAAACAACTAAGCTGCTCCCATTCAAACAGTTTAATAACCAGCGAATGTTGTGCAGTAGAGACAGTTTTCTCACAAACAATCTCACAAAGCCATTTTTGCAAACTGTGTTGGAAACTGTCAAGTTTGCAAATGGCATTTGAAGCATCATTTATCATTTGCCTTTGGCAGCAACTTCTCAGCACTGTAGCAGGTGTATCCAATTTTTTTTTTCTTCGGTATGAAATGCAAAGTGTCCATTCAAAGTGTGCAAATAAAAAAAATTTTCCATTTGTTTGCTTTTATTTATCTACTTTTGCTGAGCATGCATGGAGTTCTTTTTTAACACTCTGCCTCAAAGTCGGCCAGTGTTTCAGATTTCTTTGATGGAGTGGTGCACTGAAAACAGAAGTGTTACACAGCTGAGCAGTTTAAGACAGCAAGTGTTCAGCAGTTGTGGTCTTGTTTGACAGCTCCACTGTTGAGGGAACACGTTGATCTTAACTTGACATGGACATTGTAGGATTTTGTCTTCTTCAATCCATGTGAATCTGCACGAATCTGTTTTGATGATGTAGACCAGGGGTACTCAAATACAAATCTTAAAGGGCCACAAATATATTTTTCAATGAGCCAAATGTCCATTTAATGAGGTCAGTCAGACCATATGCAATAATACTGTAATTACTTAGGTTAAAGGTTACTGCTCAGCTCCAATCTGCAATGATGAGATGTTCAAACCAAGCCAGAAACCTTGGTGTAGTCATAGACTCAGACCTTAATTTCAGCAGCCACATTAAGACAATTACAAAGTCAGCCTATTATCACCTTAAGAATATATCAAGGATTAAAGGACTCATGTCTCAGCAGGATGCAGAAAAACTCGTCCATGCATTTATCTTTAGCAGACTAGACTACTGTAACGGGGTCTTTACAGGACTCCCTAAAAAGTCCATCAGACGGCTGCAGCTCATACAGAATGCTGCTGCTCGAGTCCTAACAAGGATCAAAAAAGTAGACCACATTACTCCAGTTCTTAGATCTCTACACTGGCTTCCTGTCTGTCAGAGAATAGACTTTAAAATCCTGCTGATGGTTTATAAAGCACTGAATGGTTTAGGCCCAAAATACATTGCTGATCTGCTACTACTTTATGAACCACCTCGACCTCTGAGGTCATCAGGTACTGGTCTGCTTTCAGTTCCTAGAGTCAGAACGAAACATGGTGAAGCAGCGTTTAGTCATTATGCACCATATATCTGGAACACACTCCCTGAAAGCTGTAGGTCTGCTCCAACTCTCACCTCTTTTAAATCAAAGACTAATACTTTTTTATTTGCCACTGCCTTCCTATCTTAGATTATTTTAACCCACTTTAAATTAAAATTTAATGTAATTTTTAATATATTTCTAATTTTCCTTTTCTTTTCTGTTTTATCATATTTGACATTTTAATTGTGTTCTTTTATGCCTGTCTGAATGTCTCCAATGCTTTTAATGTTTTAATGTAAAGCACATTGAGTTGCCCTCGTGTATGAAATGCACTATACAAATAAAGCTGCCTTGCCTGCCTTGCCTAATATTTATAACAAAATGTCCTTTTCGTTCAAAATAACAACGAAAATATGAACTTCAGTTGTGCTCAAAAGTTTACATACCCTGGCAGAATTTGTGATTTTTTGGGGCATTTTTCAGAGAATATGAAAGATAAGAGAGAAAATAGATTTGGTTGGGTGAATCAAATTATTAGCAAACAACTGTGTTTACTCTTTTTATATCATAATGACAACAGAAACTACCCCAGAAATCATACATTCTGCCAGGGTATGTATACTTATGAACACAACTGTAAATGTTGTTGTGTGTTTTGTTGTCATGGATGTGTCAACAGTCCTGCTTGCAGCTTGATATGATGATTTCAGTGCATTTATTTTGCAGTTCTTACCTTTTGAATTTTGAGGAAATGTCTCTTCAAAATTCCTGGATGTCTTATAATGTCGTTTCAAATTGGAAATCTTCAGCACAGCTATAGTCTCCTGGCATATTAAGCACATGGGTCTTGTTCTTGTGGTGGTTGGAGGGTGAGTGAATTCAAAAGTTTCACTCCATTCACACGCGCAGATATGAACTCCTCGCGAGGAAAATCAACAACCGAGAGGTATTTAGGCAGCTGCGAGCGCGCATAAAAGCACAGGGACAGAGGTGGGGGATGACACTTGCTTGTGAACAACAATTCGCGCGAGCACAAATCAGCTCTGCGCGGAAAATATCTGTCCGCGAGAGCGCAGCGCGGCATACGCACGCGCGTAGGTACTGCTCTGCTCTCGAAGCTGAATTCTGCTCGCGCGACGGCAAGTCAAACTACATTTGACATATTGGAGGCGGAGACCAAGTGACGCACTGACCCTCTGATGATTGGTCAGCTTTCAACTTGACCACACCCACATGACCTCTGAACCTGAACCGTGATTGTCAGCTGTCACACAAGCCAGCAAGAGTAAACTTAAATGGACTTGAATTAACAGCTGTTAAGGTTGAAGTGAGATATTATAATTTAAACTAAGATCAGATATTAGTAAGCTCCAAGTAGCGTTTAACTACTTACTTATAGGTAGAGTTACCTTCAGGGGGAGACAAGACCCCTTGTCTCACCCGGTCTCACCCTGTCGGGATTCTTTTTCCCATAACAACCTTCCAACAATACATTATCCCTTACATAGTATATGGAGATATGAAAAATGTGATATCCATTATGTCTACACAGGATTTTTAATAGACAACACTTCTTGTATTTGTCTAGCTCTTTGGCAGCCTTACATCTCCTCCAGATTGCCTCAAAACAGGGAGGCTATTCTTGAAGTCCCATTTTATTTTAATTTTTTAGCTTTCTAATCTGAGTTTTCGGCATCTACATAAAATCATCGTCCATACAAATGGTTAGCGAGTTATAACGCTACTTGGAGCTAAATAATATCTGATCTTAGTAAAATATAATATCTCACTTCAACCTTAACAGCCTTTAATTCAAAATGTTGATCAAAACATTATATTTTAAGGTTTTAGCCGACTAATGTGCTTACAACATGAATTCCGTGGGCCGTACTCCCAACCATAGAAGATCCTCCTTGGCTGGCTGCCAATCACGGTTCAGGTTCAGAGGTCATGTGGGTGTGGTCAAGTTGAAAGCTGACCAATCATCAGAGGGTCAGTGCGTCACTAGGTCTCCGCTTCCAATATGTCAAAAATAGTTTGACTCCCGCGAGCAGAATTCAGCTCCGAGAGCAGAGCAGTGCCTGCGCGTGCGCGTATGCCTCACTGTGCTCTTGCGGACAGAAACTTTGTTTCGCAGAGCTGATTTGTGCTCGCGCGAATTGTTGTTCACAAGCAAGTGTCATTCCCCACCTCTGTCCCTGTGCTTTTATGCATGCTCGCAGCTACCTAAATACCTCTCGGTTGTTGAATTTCCTCGCGATGAGTACATATCTGCGCGTGTGAAATATTATTATCTGCTCGTGTATATGTTTTTACGAGCTCGCCCGTTTTGACACAAATCTAACGCCATACTGTCTGCGTATCGTTGACATGGGGAGGGAAGGGATAACAGTTTGGGGGCCAAAAGAGGTGTCCGGCGGGCCGCCTATTGAGGACCTCTGATGTAGACCGTGCTAGCTACCAACCTCAGACAGTTTCCTCTATCTTAAATGAGTAAGGCTTAAAGTTACAGTGTGTAGAAACCAAAAAATACTGGAGATACAACAGACTTAGAGTGGATTGTGTTATGATTGAAGTGACTTGAAATTTGCCTATAACCATTATTTATTATAAAAAGAGAGACATATCCCTCTACTTAATTTAAGCTGTGTAACAGAGTGTTTATCTGCTGTAAAGAGAATGTTATAATTGTTCATAGAAGTGAAAGCAGTTTGACAGCAAATCCCTCCATTAATACAATTCAAAAGATGGAATATCCCAACGAGTATTCTCAGTGTTAATCAAAGTCCTTTTTTTATTTGGGTTTGTTTTAAGCATCCAGCGAGGGTTTGAAGATACAACTGCTTCAAAAATATAAAAGGACAATTGGGAAGAATTTTTTTCAAGCAAACGGATTGTTTTATATTCCTGCATTGTTTTTTTTTGCTGCAAACAACTCTGTTATTTCAGATCAACCACAAGAAATGTTTCACTAGGGGGATTGTGAGAAGACATTGAGTTTGTTTTGCATACACAATAAGCTAGCCAGACAGCAAGCAGCTTTTTTTTTTGTTGTTGTTGATTTTTGGGACTCTGCTCACAAGGCAGGATGACATTCATTTTCAGGGGTTCTGAATGCAGCATACTAAACAACAATTTCAATGTCCTTCCAAATGAGTAACCTGATTCATGTTTTGAAGCTTCCCCGGCTGGATCCTGACAGAAAAATATTTTTTTTTCAACATGCACATTTCAAGTCGAAATGAAGCTCTCCTGTGCCGCTGAGAAATTGGATTGTGATAGCAGCCACATGTGCCTGTTTCAACCAGCAAGGAGGCACTGGTCCTCGCAGTTTGCTCTGTAAACCAATGATTTCCTGGAGAAGCTTGTTTGAAATTATTCAAATTGTCATGGAGGTCACTGAAGGGGAACTTGAAGTCAGCAGATAAACTGCTCTGCTTTCCTCTCCCCTCACCCGCTCTCCACTCGCTTCAGCTGACACATCCCTGACCTCCTGTGGGCAGATCTCTTTAAGCACGCTCAGCGCGATTTTTATGTACAGACCAATTTGGTTGGAGTACTACAGTTTGTCTCTGAGATATCTGGAGAACACTGGAGCATCTGCTGTGTGTTTGCTGCCCAAGCACCCTGCTGCAGCACGTCTTATTTGGCAGAGTTATCACTGCACTTCCCATACCCAAACATCCCCGGCAGCACTGTACACTGATGAAGGACTCCTTCAAGTTCAAAGCACGTCCGAAACCACAGGCGACACACTTCTCCCCCCCAGGGGTAGTGCTTCTGTTTGGTGCTTGTTCTTCTCTTACAAATGCAAAAAAAACACTGTGCCGATCTCTCAGATGGAGCACAACAAAGAGACAGAGGAACGACTTTGAATGTCATACATGTTCAAACTATTATCATTATTGTATTCATCACATTACACCCCTGCGTGCCGTCTGTGTGAATCAGTTTCAAGAATTCCTTACCCCCTACAACTGCTTTGCTATTATTTTGGTGCATGAATGAAACGTCAGCTGCCTCTGTAGTGCACTCGTTTGTGATGTGCATAAAAATGAAACGCTCGAGGTTTGAAAGGATACGCTGAGAATGTTTTGCATGAGGATTGAATAAAAAAGCGTTTCACTACAGTTTTTGTGGTCTTGGAGGAGTAGACCATACTACATTTCTTTCTGCAAGACCTACAGTCAGTGAGTCAGTTAATAAACGGCAAAGTGGGTTCATAAAAGGGGGCAGCACTTGCCTAGAGGTTGGAGAACTTTGATGGTGAATGAAAGGTTGTGGGATTATATGAAGCTCATATAAGCTCAAAGAAACTGGACGTTTGAAGTAAAGAGGCAGAAATCTTTATACAGAAACTACTTCTGAGATTTCTCCTGAGCAAAGCACTCAACCCAAAACATGAAATATGAAACTCCAAATAGTCAACAGTACAAGCAAGTGAGTTAACAGTCCTTCAATATTTCCGAGAGAACGATAATCTGATATTTGACCCAGAGGGAGAAGAAAAGGGTGAGCACACCTCTCCTATTTTCAAACAGGGCTCATAATGTTACGCTGCAAAAAGTGCAGGTACAGTATGTATGCTATAAACCATAAATCAAGCCTGAATGTGTATTAGCTGTAAAGTTTTAAAGGGTTGGATTCTTTATCTACCTTTTCACAATGAAGACATTATCAAAGAGCTTTAAAAATCTCTCGGCTCACTTGCACCACTGAATCCCAAAAAGGGTTTAATTCCCCTCCAGGCCGTGCAAATTAAAGTTGTTAATTACAACACTGATAACCTGTGTGTGTGATTTGTTAAAGGTACAAGGCAGGATAAATGTCAGGTTGTTAATGGTTGATTCGAACAACCTATGCAGTGTGTTTGCCTGATTGTTTACCCGATAAATGCTGCAGCACACCGAAAACAAGACGAATGATTTACAAATCATCTTCCCTCACCTTTGCTCATGTCCTTTCATAAAGAGGATTCAGTACCTGCTACAAAGACAGTAAGAGGACACTTTGAGCCTGCTTCAGATGTTATCAGAACATAAATGGATCTTTTATCAGTTTGTAGCACTACTATTAGTATGCTTCAGAGGGGGGAGCATGGAGGTCAGGAGGGATGTTTTCATCTCTGCAGTAATGGCCTTGTCTAACCTTTACAGACGGGGTCAATATTCTGGTTTGGGTTCAAAAAACAACAAAGAAGAAGGTTGTAAACATGATCTAACTCAAGTGAATTTGGGTAACTCTGTGTCCATATCATGCTGGAGCTCACTCCAGGTCACTAGAGTTAAAAAAAAAAGAAGTCCAACCCAAGCACCTTTGAATACAGATGATTCCACTCTTTACATTAAGTCTCCGGACGTCTTCCCATGCTTTGCTGCAGTCATAATCACTACAGACACTAAGCAATGCTGCCTTGAAGCAAGAGATAGGTTGTTATACCTCACATTTAAGACAACTCTCTACTCAGCCGAGAAGGTTTATAAGGGCGGTGTATCTCATTTAACATTTCCAGTTAGATCAGTTAACATTCATCAACGCTGAAATGAGCTGCTTTAATTTCAAACACGTGCTGTTAATATCCAGGATTCATTTGAAACTCCAAGTGCTGCAATTATCAGTGTCAGTCATCCTCATATCACCATAATAATAATAATAATAATTAAATAATAATAATAATAATAATTAAATAATAATAATAATAATAACATTTTAAAAAATAAGAAAAACAATAACAATGCTTATTTATAAAGCACTTTTCAAAACAGGGTTACAAAGTGCTTTACAAATGAGAAAGAAACTAAAAGACAATAAAAGAGAAATGTGAGGAAGACAAATAAAAGGAAATAAAACAATGTTGGAAAAATAAAACAAGAAAAGATGAGATTATAACAATCAGAAAAATATGAAATATGAAATATGAAAATGTAATAACATAAAGATAAAAAAAAATTGAAAATACAAAAATGCAAAGATAAGAAATATTAAAATGTAAAAATATCAAATTGTGAAAATGTAAAAATATCAAATATAATTCGTAAATCCTGCCAGTTATACTGCCTGTTAATGATTAAAAACCTCTCCATTAAATAGCTGATGATACTGTTGATAGACTAATGACTTCAATCTGTCACACTTACATTATTGATGATGTTATTGCAAAACTATATATACTTAGCTATTACTGCAAAGGCTCTGGTCTGCAGATGTAAATTAGCTTTAAGCTAACTCTGGTACAATGCATCAAAAGGTAACATTTATGTTCAATACTGTACATGGTCCCTTTATAAATGAATCAAATAAATAAAAAAAATATTATTATTGGTATTGTCTTTTGAGTTGTTGATCCTCTGTTTGTTTATTTCAATCTCCCTCTTTCCCACTTTCTCGCCACAACCGGTCTTGGCAGATGTGTGTTCACCATAAGTCTTGTTCCGCCTGAGGTTGCTGTCTCGTAAAAAGAAGTCTCTCCATGCCATTGTTGCCAAATGTTGCAGAGTGCTTGCTCATGGTGGATTAATGCTGAGTCTCAGTAAATAACTATTTGACATTTAGATGATAGTCTTCTGAGACAAAGAGGCTGAGGCGGGCTCTTCTACCTCATATAACCTCCGAGACATCTTAAAGCATTCATCTTTCTTCTCTTGGATGTTCTTCTTAGAGAAATGGAGCGAGGACAAACATCTCCAAGACATGCCGTCATTGTAGATCTGGATTTATGGTAGTTTCATATCTGTACTGGCGTAGAAGTATATTTTTATTTATTTATTAGGGACCACAGAGTAGTACTGGAGTGAAACGGCAATCCCTCTGTAAGCCTTAGCCCATTTTTGGTCATTCGCAATATTCGCCTGTTGTGTTTTGGTGTTTTTTTCTAAGCTTGGGGCATGATATTAAAGACAGTGGAGTTTTTTGGGTCAATTTACAAAATTTTTACATATATGATTTGGTAAGTGTAATGTCCTCCAGTGTACTCATTTTACTAACGTTCGTGCTCTTAAGCCAAAAATGGCAGCCATTGAAACCCATTCAAACCACGTTTTTTGATCCTGGAATTACTACATCAGAAAAAAAGGTTCTGAGTTACTCATTGTTGTGAACCAAACCACAGGGACCTAAAATTTTGATTTTTACCATAGAACACCAGATGGCGCCATTTTCTTAGTTTTCATCCCTTTGCCAAATTCATGCTACTCTCCCTTTGTCCACTAGGGGCACAAATCCTGCTCTAGAGTACCAAAGGGCAAATGGGTTCAGACTTTTTTGAGTTCACTGCATACCTTGAGATGTCTGGAAGTGGTGTATGTGTGTGTTTAGTGAAATTATTTTGTGTGTGTGGGAATATCTGTAGCCAAAATTGGAGTAATGAATTCCTTATGGGAAAAATGCCCTGATTAAATCCCCACCTAAAAGCATAAAACACTCAAAGTTTGAATGCCATTATTCTGCAGGAAAAAATCATATTTTTTTTCAAAACAGCTTTGACATTGTAGGTTTGCCTTCAAAATCTATGATGTTCAGGGTTTTCAGCTGAATGAACCACTTTTCATGTTTCCACTGTGGGCCAAACTTCATGTAGGTTTTGATTATCATTTTTTTGGCTCTTTTTGGGAATTTTAGCTATAGTTTTACATTTTGGAGCCTTCCATGCAATTTTGAAATTAGATTCAACCAAGGAAGGTCTCTGTGTGTTGATATTGATCCTCAAGATTGATGTATGTATATGTGCATGGTGACAGTAATGTGTGTGTGTGTGTAGGGGGATCAAATTATAGCCAAAAACCTATAGAGAAAGCTCATTCGCTTTTCATGGGTTTTTTCATAACAAAGGATCAGTCACAGACTGGCATATGAAGGGTTAAACTTTTGAAAATAAAATTTGTTTCAATTGATAGTGATGAATGACTTCCATTGAAAGATTTTTTTTCAAAATTTGAAAAAATATATTATTGTATGGCATATTTATAACAGTTTAGACTGCCCACTTTTGGTCAATTTGAGGCCAAAATTGTGACTTTTTGATAAAAAACATGACTTTGCAAAAAAAATAATGCAGTCATTTAATTAGTGTTGTTGTGAGTCATCAACATATGTTAAAATGTGTTGACCCCAATTTTTTTTTTCCAGTTTTCATTGTATTATACAGGAGATAATAATTTAGTGTTTTTTCATCCCCTAAATTCCCCTCTCTGGCACTGTAACACGTGGTAACTAAAGGGTTAATTATAATATTAGTGAATGTTTAGTATGTATCATTAACACTGAAGTTAATTTAAAGATTAAAAAAAAAATTGGTACGATCCATCAATATATGACATATTTATATCAGTTTAAAGCAATGCCCATTTTTGGTCGCCTTAAGACCTTCAACGTAACTTTTTTAAACATAGGACATTACATGAAAAATAATGCAGTGATAAAAAAAGTGTTGTTGTAAGTCATCAACATATGTCAAAATGTGTTGACTCAAAAAAAGAATTCCAGTTTTCATTATATTATGCAGGAGCTGATCCATTTTTGGTGTTTTTTTCTTCCCCTAAATTCCTCTCTCTGGCTCTTAAACACGTCGTAACTAAAGGGTTAATTATAATATTAGTGAACATTCAGTATGTCACATTAATACTGAAGTTAATTAAGAGATTTAAAAAAAAATTGGAATGATCCATCAATATATGACATATTTATATCAGTTTAAAGCAATGCTCATTTTTGATCGCCTTAAGACCTTCAACGTTACTTTTTCCTAGGGCTTACAGAGGGTTAAGGCTAATAATTGACAACCCAGTGCTAACTGAACGACTTTCAGAGAATTGCATTTGATGCAGGAGACTAACTCTGCCTTGAGGTCAGTTTTTGCACTGCTAAGTTGGACGATTTGAAGGTGTATACATTGTTTTGTTAATTTACAGTTTGATCCAGTGTCTTTTTTCCATTTTGTTTTTATTGCTGTGCAGTCAGGGTTTTGTTTGGTGCTGGTCTGAGAACTTTGTTTCCTGCAACAGATTGGAAGCTTTATTGTTATTGTTGAAGAACTGGCACTGCACCACAGATCACAGGCCTATTTCTATAATGTCTGGCCGCTGCAGTCATTTTCGCCGTTTAAATTCTGTTAGTAATGCACGTTTGTGTCTTTTTTGTGCTCCTTTTGTCATCTCAGATATGCTGAATGTACATTATAAGAGCCCAGTCATTCTGTTTATTTCAAGCTGTTGCAGCAGCTGGAATCATAAAACACAAATTACTTCATTTCTGCCCAAAAAGATTTTTCCTAAAAACTCTGCTATAAACCAGGTGCTAAGAAATCTGTAATGGGAGAGTAATCATGAATGGGATAATCTTTGAATCACTCTTATGATAGCAATTAAAATACTGACACACACACATCCAAACCCTTTTACCTATTCAGTAGGAACCTTTCCATGAACCCAGAAACCTTATTAAAAACTCTAAATCCTCTCCTGTATTCTGACTCCAAAGGTAATTTGGTTTCTGGATCACAGTCCCTGCAAACTAAAAACACAATGCTGCTCCTGTTGCTGGATTTGTTTGAAAGTTCAGGTTCAAGCATGTATTCAGACAGCATGGAAACACTGCTGAGCTGCTGGAGACTTTATTTGTTGTCTGACTTTTTGTGATTTGGTTTTCAACATGCCATGAAAGTTTGAGCAGATTGTTGTCAAAGCAGAAATTAATTAAAGTGTTTTTTTCTTTCTCAGATGGGGGCCTTGGAACTTTCAATCTGAATTCATTCAATACTCGTTTCCATGTTTTTGAGGTGCTTGGGAAGTGAGAGCAAAATTGCACCTCAATAACTTAAGGTTCTGAGATATTTTCTGATCTTTGGCTGCCAAGCTCCCAAGACAGTCTGTTCAGAAGGCCAAATAACTGCATTTCTATCAAAATATCCAAATTGAACTGATCTGAACCAGGTTTTTATTTATCTCAAATTCTGACATGACATCTCCCATCAGCACTTATTTTCCACAGACGGATGAGGCAGCGTGAACCATCTTGTCATCTACCCCGAATAAGGTGCTTTAGAGCTACTTCTTGACAAAACTGTCATTGTGTAATCACCGGCCATTCATCTGAAATGACGTGGTGACAGATGTTTTGGTGAGAGCATGTGAAGCGTCATTTTTGCTATGAGAGCACTTCCTCCGCAGGCGCCCAGCTGTGCCAGCAGCTGCATCTGCTGACAGCAAGTGTGGATTCTGCTTTGTGTGCAGCCTTGAATTTTCCTGAGATTGCCATATTTAGAAAACACATTTACACTCCACATAATCACCTCATATTGCACATAGACTCAGTTATACATGACATTTAGGAAGCACTCCACTCTTTTAACTGTAACATGTCTCTGCTGATATGTAGGTAAAAAATCTCGACTGACAGAAGCATTATACAACTACTTTATCTTAAATAACAGCCTCAAAGTCAGGTTGGTGGCACAGTTAAAGGGAGAGTTCTCTTTTTTTTTTTAAAGGAGGGTTGTGTGAGGTAGTTGTCAATAGTAAATGTATTAGACACAGGGGATCCCGGTCAGCAGAAACCAGCCGTAAAACTGGAACAGAAACTAGGCTATCAACTGCTACAGATAGAGTCAACTCTACCAAGTTATTTCACTCATTTTAAAGAACTCCAACCTGAACTCTAATGTCGATATGAGTGTACAGTCCACTGATACTTCAGCGCTTTACTTTGCTCATTTGTTTTTGCACAACACATATGTACAGTATGTCTTCTCCGGCTAGTTTCTCAATAAAGCAGCCCAGCTGACTGAGATCCCCTCGATCAGCTCCTTAACCCTAGAACACTATCGCCAGGGATATTCAATCAAGCAAACACATTTACATGATTTTCATTATGTTGCGTTTGAGTGTCATGGGTCCCTGGGTGGCTTCAGCATTGTTTTTGAAGGCGTGGGTGTTTCCTTATTCCAAAACCCGATTTTTCCCTACAGGCACGTGTTCGGGTGATATTCCCCCTTTTTTGTTTCTCTCTCCTGCAGCTGTTTGTGTGTCAAGGAGACTGTGCCTTCACCAGGGAAGTCTCAAATGTCCCAGGAATGGGTGGACCAAACACCAAGTTTCTAGTTTCATCATTTTTTGCTTTAGAAATTTTTGGTCCCAAATGCCAAATTTTCAGTAATTTTGGAGCATTTTATAGGGTCCCCCCCATTATACATTTTTTCAGCAGACATGGTACAGTTTAAAATAAAAGAACACTACTCTAATTTTTCATATTTTCATATATTTTCATATGTTTTGATGACATACTTTTTGTTTTGTATATAATATATCAGGTAAAAAACACCCGGCGTTAGTGACAGTGTTACTAATTTTAGCAATAGTGTTCTAGGGCTAAAAGAAGATCTGTACTCCATTAATTTGCTTCCATAACAAATGCATGCTTTGGCAAGAACCACATCTTTACGACAATGGGTGATGGTGCTGATGGGAAATGTAGTCATTCAATGGGGTCACCAGAATCAACACAACACAAAGACTCCTCACAGTGGCTTTGAATTGAGTGTTGCATTTAGGTCAGATAGAGGGCATGGAAGTCCATTCTGCAAAGCGGTTGAGGATTATTGTTTCAAACAAACCGGGGACTTTCATTCTGGAGACTGTGGTTCAAATCCTGAGTTGACTTCTATCACATTAACCTTCATTTATGTAATGTACTTTATTTTAGTGTCATATGTACACCTGTTACATCATAAGATAGGCCTTTTTTTAAACCCAAACCTTGATGGGACAGGAGCAATTTGTTTGTAGTCGCTAACTTGACTGCTTTATCTTTTTTAAGTTCAGTCAGACAGAGCACATTCATCACTGCTTCTTTGAACGCAGAGCTGAGCAGTTCTAAAACAGGTGCCATATATATACTGTATATTTTATTTTGGGGCCACTTACCAAGCTTTATGAAGAATACCCTTTTATATATTAACAGTCGACACTAAAACATCAGAGAGGAGTCATTAACACTGGCAAGGCTGTTTGGCAAACGCTCCTGTCACCACTGTGAGCTCGGTATTCTCATTGCAGGTATCACAGCAAAGGCAAAAGGACCAAAGAGGACGCTGGTGACACCTGAGGAGTTTTAATGATTTACCTTTAGATTGCCTGATCTAAAACTTCAGGAGGAAAGACAGCTCAGTTTCTTCATGACGGATTAACCACTGTGACTTCAGCTAACCTTAAAGCAGCCTCCGTAACAGCAGCCTACTTTTCAGATTGGTAAAATGCCAAAGATAGTGTAAGACTTCATTAACTGTATCTGGGTTTGTGCTCCTCAGAGCAGGATAATGAGCTGTAGTGGCCCCGGTACAAGAAAAGAGTTGAAAAGGGCTCGTTTTTTAAAAAGTACGGCTGTGCTTTTTTGCTTTCTTTTCATCTGAGGAGCAATTTCCAGAAAGGGGGATTTCTTTGTGGAGCTTAAATTGGGACCAAATAGTTGAGCCAAATCTGTGCAGGGCCTGAAGAGCTGAGGCCCAGGCCTGGCACTGCCTTAATCATCCCCTAGATATTCTGGATCACGTCCAAATGAGAAGCACTTGAGCTGCCTAATGTCCCTATATAATCACCATGATATATCAAGCAGGAGCAGGTATGCTAATGGACTAATTCATTAAGATAATTAATTAATTTGCTTAATGAATTAGCATTCATTTGTGTACATTTTATATCACTGTAATTGTAGTTTTCTAACATGTAGGCGTGAAAATAAACGCTGGGCTGCTCTACAAACGAGTCCAACTGCTGGGGAAAATAAATCTGTCTTCTTTGATATGGAAATGTTTGCACAGAGATTCACCAACATTTAATCACTTAGTTCAATAATCTGCAATATGCATTTGAAGCACAACTCCGTCACCAACATGCTGATGTAACATCTTGCACCATGTGCTGTGCTGGTAGGAGGTATAAACATTGTGATGGAAAGAGAGAGTAACACAGGTGGGAGTCCTTGAAGTGAGAAGGGTCGTCTTACTGCACCAAATAATTAACTGCACTAACTTGAACTTTAAAAGGGGTTCATATTTTCACACTTTGTCAACTGACTCTTGTCGTCTTAAGTCTGTGAGGTTTCAAAATGATGTGATTAGAAGGGCATAAAAGGCAGCAATCTGAAAAGGACATGTTTGCCTCTCTGTAGAAGTCTGAGGCAGAAAAAGTACACTTAACCTTTAAATTTAGCTGCTGGTGTCATCTTTCATTTATTGACTAACTCCTCCACTGTGAAGCTTTTAAACACACTAAAACAAACTGGGGCACTGCAGCTTAAGACAAACTTATTTGAGCACAACATTCTCTATTTTTTCAGCTAAAGCATTTCTCGTTGAAATTTTGAAAATAAGAATATATGAAATAACACTTGATTCACTTTTGGAAAATGCCCTAAAAAGAGACTGTACACCTCCTCTTCAGCACATCACCTCTGAAAAATGCTTTTTGCAACGAGCAATTAGACATATTGTAGGAATTAGCAGCTAAATATGAAGATACTTTTCTGGGAGTTGGTGGAGACCAAACATGGAGCATTAAAGATTGTCTTTAGCATGGATAGATATAAGGTGGAGAGAGGCTTCAAATGAAAGACAACACCATTCCATAATTGATGAATGTGAAAACAGGGCACTGTTGGAAAAACAACTGAAAGACTGATAGTTCTATATGCTGTAAATGTGCGTGTGTGTGTTTCTTTAAATCCATTGCAGGTTTTGGTGGTATATACATTCAGTGAACAGACTCCTCACTAGATTTGCTCTTGTTATCAGAGACACTTTACTGATATCAACTCTTCCTTTTGTCTTACAAAGTCAAAGCACAATGTTTCTGAGAACAAAGTAGTCATTCTTGTTTCCTGAGGGGGACTTTTTCTCACACTGTACAGTGCTGAGTCAATGTTAAAGAACCCATTCAAGCTCATCACAAGACCTGCTGCTGTGGAGCTGAGATCCTATCACTCCTGAAGATAGCTAAAGATGTTCAGTTGGTAGATGTTAATCAAGATTTTGTTTCAAGTGGGACCCAAAGACTTTAGGACAGCTAATTGTACCAGGCAAATGTTCAACTGCCTTTGAATTAGCTGTTGTGGCACAAAAAAAATAACTATGTTATAACATTTTAAAGCCTTTTTTAAATAATGTGTTTTATAAATGATACTAAATGAATGAGATGATTTGATTGAGGTGATGTTAAAGCTCCTGTGAGGAGTTTTAAACTGGTTATTAAAGCGACTGAACTTAATACTGATGATTCTTGATGAGCTAAAAAAAATTCAACGGCACCACTTCAACAAGTGTGATATTTCTTTATAGTGATGTTTAAATCCTGAAACCACAGCCATGGGGTCGGTGTCAGGCTGGATGATTTACAGCACGCAAAAGAAACAGCCTTTTGACATTTTTAACAGCAAAGATTCATAATTTGACTGTTGAAAATAACAAAATATATATTTTTGGGCAAACTAATGCTCAGTAAATGCAGGACAAAATTAGTAACTGGGTGAGATGCATTACATGGTCCACAGAGGGCGCCAAAACAACACAAACTGAAAGTTCCTGACAGGAGCTTTAAGTTTGACAACTCTTTCAAAGGTTTGGGAGGCTATAACATTAAGACTTAATAACAAGTTTGAGTCAGGAAAAAAACAAGAAGAATCTGAACCTGCTGTCTAAGTGACTCTCTGCTACCTCATTACCCACAGTTAAGGTGCACTCCAGCTCTAGTGGGTCCAGCGGGGCAGCTCAATGGTGGGTAGCTGGAAACTGGGGTTGTTCAGGGAGGCTCTAAGCTGTGACAGTGTGTGGTGAAGTGAAGGGCTGTAGTTAAAAATGGCCTGCATTAAGAAGTATCCTAATAGCATCCAAAATTTGGTAGACATCAAATAAAAGAGGCTTAAATATTCAGGGAAAAACGAACTACAGCAGGAGTTCTTCTGTTGTTTGAAATAAGCAGAGATAGTTCTCATGGTGGGAGGCTGGTAAGAGATTGTGCTCGTCTTTCTATGCAGGCAGCAACATAACTAATGGATGTTTTCACAACATTTTAATACCAGGTTTTCTGCCTTTCTGCAACAAAACCTTTCAAAACATTTGCTAAATGCTCTTAAAAGTTCCAGTTTTGTAGCTAATGGTACAATCATGGTGTGTGTGGAAATGAACACAACTCTTGCTTTTGGTTTCCCTGCCACTTATTTCCTCACTAAAATTTCTCTTTCTACTATATCACCTGAATTCAAGAGCATCTTTTTCAACTAGAGCAGCTGCTTTGGGTGTCTTATAACATTTCAGACAGGTTTAAATTGTAACCCAGTTCATCTCACACTTGAGCATACACTGTGTGTCTGCATTTGACCCCCAAAGGGCGTAACATAGCTGCTAGGACTGAGAGCAGCCTGGCTTTGCCTGAAGTCATTAAATGAAAATTTATTTGCACTCTTTCAGGAGCTTGGGCTTCATGATGGAAATGATACCATTAGCGTACACATTGAAAGAATAGCAACGCTGTCCTGTGAAGACAAATTTAGGACTTGTCTGTGAGAACAGGATCTAGGTCTTCATATAATTTCAGGTGCCATCAATAATTCTGCTTTGGGTTTATGAAGAGTGTTGTTTTGCATCACTCTGTCAAAAACAGCCACACAATCAGAACTGAAATCAGGTTTACAACATGAGGTTTATACATGGTAAAAATATGTTTTTGTATATTAGCCCAACATAATAAATGATTAGGGTAGATTGACAGGGAATAAAGAACATAAAGGCAAATATTTGAGGTTTAAAATCTATTTTAGAAAACAAAAAATATTCTCAGCATGAAATTGCAAAAAAATTGGGGATTTCATCTGCAGTATAAGATCATCAAAAGATTCAGAGAATCTGCAGAAATCACTGTGCAGAAGAGGCAATGATGAAAAATGCACTGCATTGAAAGCACACATGACTCTGTAGTGGAACTCACTGCATGGGCTCAACATCCCTTCTGAAAACCATTGTCTGTGACAAGTTTGTTGCTGCGACCACGCATACTGTACCATGCAAAGAGGAAACCACAATGGTAAACACGCCCCTTCACAATTTTTTTGAAACGTGTTGCTAGCATCAAGATTAAAATGGGGATATATCTTTCAGAAAACAACCATTATTTTCTCTTTTCAGCATTGGATCTGTGCAAGATCATCTCCAAGTATGTGTAGGGCTTAAGAGACTTGAAAACCATCAATTCTGTCATTATCATATAGCAGCTTAGGGATGATGGTGAGAACAGCTTGCAACATCAGTCAGTCAATGCCTGTGGTGACTGACTTCATCATTATTTATTCATCATTTTACTCATTCATAAATTGGCATTAAATATTTACGTATGAATTGATTTGAAGGTTAGAGTTTTGTTTGCAAGTTTCCTGCGCTTTATCTGCAACCACATTATTGAATGAGGTGGTTGTGTTTGGCTTTTTTACACAGTTATGACAACTGAAGCCATTAACAGTCAAATCTTAAGGTTTGTATTTGCTGTCTTCTGTTGTCAAAGGAGATTATCAGCAGTCATTCACAGTGTAGGGTCTTTACTTAAATGTCTATAAGTGCATTAAAGATAATAATTGGATTGATATATAAAGTTATTGACAAGAGCAAAACAGAAACGAGTGTCATTATTCAAACCTCTGTGCATCAATCACATCTTGGCCCTTACATTATGATACATAAAAGCCCCTGACTTCACTGCCATGCTGAATAATTAGCTCAGACATCTCAGGCTCCATGAACCCTCACTCTTGCTGGACTTCAAAGAAGCGACTTTGCTGTCTACAACCCTGCCTGTGAACCCTTCAGGATGCCGCCGCTCCGATATCGCCGGCTCATTAGACAGGAAGCATTGCTCCAAATGCCAAGCGGATAACAGCAGAGCATCTCCGTGCCACCAGATAACGGATAAAGAAGGAGACGGGCCCTTGTGCAAATTTGTTGGCTGCATGTTGTGATGACATAATTCATTATCCCCCGTCCTTTTTATGAGGCTGTTATCTGTTTCAGTCAGATATCTATCCAAACGCATAAAATGTGATTACACTGAGCTTTGAACTTATGCCGCTGTATTGTCTCCTCGCTAAATCCCCATTGCACCATGGGTACATTTTACCACTGAAGGAGTAGTGTTTGTTTACTTTGTAGTGTTTGTGTGCGTGCATATGTGTGTGATTAGATAACCGCTTTGCAGTTCAGTTTAACACCTCATTTGTAGTTAATTCTACACGGCTGACAATCTCCTTTTACACCCACGCCTCTGATTACGCTTTAATACACACCTCTTCTCACATTGGGGTCACACAAACACATCATATTCTGCATGTTTGGAATATTTCAGTGAATGTGGGAATATATGAGCTGGTAAGGATGGCAATAGTAGATGAGAAAAAAATATTTCCCTGCCCTGGTAGGGACTGCAAAACCCCAGAGCTAAATCACTTTCAAAGTTAATCTGCTATAAATCCTGGCAGGCAGTGCAAATCTAGGCAGAGAAACTTTTGAAATCAAATGCGGAATTTCAATGATCCTCACGCTCGGGGGGGAAGGTGCTCCACCAGAATGCAACAGCAGTATCAGACACAAAACGAGCAAGAAATTCCCCCTACTGAGCACACCTGCGATACTTTCAAATCTCACAGGACTCCTGCACTATATGTGGGATTGAAACAGGGCTGATGTCAACCACAGAGACTGGTGCACAGAAGGTGTGAAGTTACACTGAGAGCAGGAAACACATGGAGAAAGTGTTGGGGGGTAACTACAGTTCAGATGGTCAATCACAGGATTGCTAATGAGCCTCTGATGTGTTAGAGTCTGCTTTGTTCTCAGCAGGACTGTAGATGTTTTGTGTTGTGGACTGTGAGTGTTCACTGATCACTGAGACTGACTGAGTGATCCTGCAGGCACTTCAACATTATTCTCTGATCTAACAAACAAGGTGTGTCCTTAATTCTCTTCCAGCTCTGTAATTATTCTCTGTATTGTTTTATTTAATGATGTATGTAAGGATGCAGAGAACATGTGTGCTTTGATCGCTAGATAACCCAACATCCCTGTGAAGGTCATTGGGTATAAATGATTCATTTCCACTGACTGTTTCCAGAATGACTGTTCAATACAAAGTCTGAGGCCAACAGGCCAATGCATGGTAGGACTTGCCAGCTGACTGCCCAGCTGTGTCCAAACTGGATTCTAAATTATATTCCTGCATGTGCTCTGCAGACCTCAAAGTCTGTGATATTTTAGTGGGGCAGCAAAGCACAAAATCTGAGGAGCACACTGTGCAGGATACTGGTTTGTAGCCAGCTGCTTTAGCCTTTCAGCTTCAGTTTGAGGCTATGGCACAAATGGTGAACGCCAGTCTCAGTGTCTTTGGGCATATTGTGTGTGCATCTTTTTTTGTGTAGTTTTTTAAAAAGAGATCATCCAACAATTCATGTTATTATATACTTTAAATGATTATTTTTAGTCTGTTTTGTACAGGACAGCTGAAGAGAGTAATGTGAGAAGCAGAAAACGGGGGAAGAAATGCAGCACAGTGTCATGGCCGAAAGTCAAACCAGGACTGCTGCAACAAGGACTGTAGCCTCTGTATACAAGGTACACGCTTTATTCACTGTGCCAAACCAGCGCCCTCTTTGAACAATCATTAAATCCATATCCAACATGCTCTACTCGGCTTTAGCAGCCATTTAAAAAAAGAATAAAGAAGCTGGTAAATGCTCAACATATTGGCATGGAGACCTACTCCATCTGGCATCTTGTATGTTTGCAATAACTGCACAGTGACACTCCAGTGTACAGGCATAAATGCTCACAATGACCCGGGCCACTTACAAAGGATTGGGCATAGTCTATGCTCTGATTTAAAGCTTGTATAAATCAAACTTGGAGTTACACAATGTGCATAACAAAGCCAGGCTGGCTGCTTCTCCACACTGCAAGTTTTGGCCTTTATTAAATGTGAGAAATGACAGGGTTACCAATTCTCTCATAAGGAAGGAGCCTAATGAGCTTAATTTCCAAAATGTCAAACTTTTTCTTTTAAGGTTCTCATTAAAATGGAAATGTAAGCATCTATGACTCAATTACAAACAAGTATTCTGCAACAGAGAACTCTTTCATATGAATTAAATTAAGTTTAACCAAAATTTGAAACAAAATTTCAGCAAAACATCAAAATAACCATCAGAAAAAAATTACAAAAAGAAGGTAAACTGTTTCTCAACATTCAAATTTACAAAACTGTGGTAAACAAAAAGTAATTGGTTGATGTAGAATTCAGGAAACGAAAGAATGTACTCTGCATGCAAGGATATCACAGGGCTCAGCTTTTTAAAGTGTAACTCTTCAGCACTTTTTGAGAGGCTTTGGGTTTTTCACAGTATATTTAATTTACCTTTGATCCACTCAGGCAGTCCTGTAATAGATGCCAGACAGCACACTGTGACTATACTGAATGGAACTTTGGACTAATTCATCCTCAGACAGTGTGCAAATTATTCATCACAGCTCTGAATAACCACCCAGTGAGAAAACGAAGAGACTCTAATAAATCCTTTGTTATGCACAGGATTTTGGTCTATTGTTTGCCACCAAATCTCAGAATACAAACAGCTAACTGTTTACCATCATCTCCGACTTTACATCAGGATTCATCCAAAAGCCGCAATTAAGAGCCTGAGTGAGCACGGCAGATTATTCCTAACGTCTGCTTTACACAGAGGAAGCTTCAAGACATTTCAGTGCATCTATAAGTTCTGTATGACAAAGGTTTGACAGCAGGACTCAGGCTTTATATGGTTCACATTACAATCATTTATGATCCCAGGAGTCTCCACATACGAGTCGTCGGCAGGAAAGACCTTGACTTTTCTTTTACAGCCGTTTAATTTATAGACCATTCCTAATGTCGTAAAGTGCAGGATGTCGTTACAACTCTGCAGGATGAAGCCTGGCAGCGGCACATCGGCTCTTCCATTGTTAACTATCATTACATAATCAGATGGATCAGATCTGCTGTACAGTGCCCAGGAACAGTGCCGTCACACTTGGCCACAGCACCAGCGAACAGTGACCTGCGACCTGGGGATGCCATTAAAATGCAACGCATGGACAGACCACCCGAACACCCGACTCCCTGAGAGCCATACGCTTCCAACAAACAGCAAACAACAGCATTATTATCTCAGAGACAGACTGTGAAGCAACACCAACACCCCCACCTACTGAAACATATTTCAAAATGCCTCCAGCCACACTTGCCATCAGTCTGCCTGCAGCACACTGACAGGATTAGCACATAAACCCAGAGCCTGTTGACCCTCACCTTTAAAGTTTGTGCAACTTCTATTATTGTCTGACCATCTGCCAGACAGGAGCACTGAGAAGAAGGGAGAACCGTCACTATATCTCATCCAGCCTCAGCTTTGAAAGAACCCTTGTTCTGCTGTACAGAACAAAATGGCTTATGACAATAAAAATTTAACAATCCACTTGGAGTTCAATCAAGACGCAGAGCGGAGGAGGTCATGCTTCAGACATGGAGAGGTGTTTGAAAAGTCAGGAGACGGAGGCTCATTCCGTTACCTTAGATTGATTCTTATTGAGAAAGAAATGGGACTCAGTGGAAATGTTAGCAGTCTAGCCTGGCTGCACACTGACCAGCTGTTCTTGAACATTATCACAGCAAGTAAAGTACAGGCTAATCTGAACTGCATCAGAAGTCTTCTCATCTTAACGTCTGCATGTATTTATCCCTGTGTTTAAATAGTAGTCTGTATATATAAGAAAGTGAAGCCAGTGCTTTTAACAAAGATTGCTTTTACCGATCAGCAGGGGGTGCCTCTACTGGTTGTAGATTGACTGTATAAAGAAGCAGATGTAGTCACCTGATGTTCCCTATATGGTTAGCAAACTGGCCTTTCAAAGCGTTGAGTTTAGCAACTTATTTGTTGCCATCATTGATTGTATACTAAATGGACACTGAGCTTCAAAGCTCCTCCCCCTGTGAGATGTGAAGCCGAAAGACCACCTCGACAGGTGCTGACGTGGAACCAAGGCATGCACAAAAATAAGAAAGCAGTTTGGTGGAGCCGTGGGACTGATGGCACAGCTCAACCGCTAACCAAAACACACATTTAACTAACCGCCAAAACATCAGATTGCCCACAGGAGAACAGGTTCTTGAGTGGATTTGAATCAGACACTCATGGTTATGAAGTGACTCGTGTTAGTGTTTGTAATGTTTTCTCTCACTGTTCCTCCTCTACTCTGCTACTCTGTTAAATAATGCTGCAAGAGCCATAGCCATCAACAGAGCTGTCAATCAATCATCTTTTTAAAATAACTGATTAAGAGTCAATTTTTCAGACAAAGGAATGCTTACAAATAAATCAACATGATAAGAGCTAACTTTAAATTTGGCCAGGTTCATGACCTATGCTGCAGCCAGCCAGCAGGGGGAGCTCTAAAATTAAAATCACCATTCAAAATGACTGAGATCGGGACAGGATTGATATTATCAGATGACCTCTGTGTGTCCTGAAATATGGAGGGTGACTTGCCCTGGAAATTTCACTTTATAAATAACAGACATGGTCGATTCGTATGGGATTAAAAGCGCAGACGTTCTCTGACATTATTACAATTCATCAGAGGTTCCCAAGTAATACTAATCCCAAACAGGCCAAATAGGAGTTAAGTCAGTATAAACCAGGGCAGAGACATTTCGTATCCACCCTGTCATTCAAATATGGTTGTCTCTGGTGCAAAAAAAATAAGACGGCAACAGTCAAAAGAGGGTTCTGCAAACCAGAGTGTTACCTCACAGTCACTACATCGACTCCTGATATACAGTCCATGGTTTAAATGCTTCCAGTAACTCTAAGTGGTGGACTCATTAAAGAGACATCTTCACCATAGAGGAATAACAAGTTCTCACATCATGAAACAATTTGTCTGCTCGCTGGGGGACATAGATTGTCTCTTAGCCATGGTGGAGGGATGGGATTTTTCAATGTGTGTGGGTCTGCTGCACAATAAAGATTCCAGGTATTGAAGAGAGCAACTACAAAGACAGACAGGGAGACATAGATGGGAGTTGGCAGCAGTTACAGCTTAGCTCAGAGTGGGAAGAAAGGGGGAGATGGAAAAGGGGAAGGCAATGTTAGAAGTGTTATTGTGAAGGTGCGTTGAAGCTGTGCTTTTGAGAGATGAAACATTGAACCTTAAAAAGTGTTGTGTCAAAACCTTCATGGAAAACATTTGAAACTTTGACTCTCAGAGGAATAAACAGAGCATTTCTGTAACTGGTTTTGATTACTTTAGTGCTTTTATATGCATGATATGAATTCCCTGCTTTGACACGGAGACCCTGCATTGAAAAAAAAAAACGAGTCATCAGAGTTCCTGGTCAACAGCCGAGGGAGGATTCAAGAAGTAAACACCACACAGAAAGCACTGATGGGCCCATTACAACAGTGCTTTACTCTCCATATTGCTCCTGTGGAGTCACTGTGGCTGTAATGGGCAACTCCCAGGTGTGAACGTGAGTAACTGAATGTGAAACCAGGCATTGCTTGGAAGGGCATTTGTGCTCAGAGAGAAAAAAGCTGCTCTCAATGATGAGTGGATTCAAAATGCTTTTGGCTTTTGAAATATTTGAGGAGTAGTTTGACATTTTGTTAAAAATCCTTATCTTTCTCTTGTGTTTTTGTTCCTGGGAGTTAAATAAAGAGATACATTTCATTCCTTTGTTGAAAGCGATACGGGTTAGCCTTCAGTTTCTTGGTCTTTCCATCACTGTTAGGTTGCTAGAAAAGCTGTAGAGACTCTGAACAGATGTGTGGATTACACAAACAAAATGTTTCTTGTGAGATCATCTATTCTGAAAGAACGTGAAGGCTATTTAAGACTTTTCCTGTGTATGGATTAAAATGATAGGATATATCATGTTCAGTGCATGCTATAAGAGGTGCTGTCAGATGTATTTTTTTACTTAAAACAACTAGCTGTTTCCTGCCGCTTTCGGTCATCCCATAGCTCCCAGACAATAGTACTGAGTTCTCATCTAACTTAAAGCTCCTGTGAGGAGTTTTCAGGTGGTTGTGAAACAGACTGAGAATTATACTGATGCATCATCAACAACAACACTGACAATTTGTTTAATTTATTGTTATTTTTAATGCCTGAAACAACTGCGAGGAGGTAGGTGTCAAAGCAGATAATTGACAGCACGATGTAGAAACAGTCTTCTTCACATTTTCAACAGCAAATATTCCCAATGTGTGAAACATTTGAGTGTTAAAAGACAGCAGGATGAGAGTTTGTCAGGAAATACTGCCATGGCATGTGCAGGACAAGATCAGTAAAGCTATAAGATGAATATATCCATGTATAGGGAGCACCAAATTCAGCACAAAGTTCCACACAGCAATTTAAAGATGACAATGAATGTGCATGTCTATAAGAGGGGGAAATGCTCCACCAATAAACCAGTTTTCTTATACAGCTCCAGTTATGGAGCTAATGGCTTAGGTTTTATACCGCTAGTTAATGTTTAATAGCTCACTAAATGGTAGTCAGACTGTATAAAACACTGACGTATTCTCAGTGATGTTAACCATTGGTTTCTGTAGCGGCGTCTTGAGACCTATTGATGGCGGTCACCGTATTGGAAATGCTGACTCAACATTCATCCAAGTGTACCCGCCTGTCAGTCAAGACAGCCGTGCCCCTAATTAGGAAAAACTTGTAACCTTAATATTGTATTATTAAAAAATGTGTCCGCCTTTCAGTGTGTATGAATAGGAAAATACTAATGAGACCAATATGTCATTTTTTGTACCAGGCAGTAAACATGTTTTATTTTGCTGTAAAGATGAGCTTTGTATAATTGATGTGTATGTGGCTTCCCCGGCTTTTGCAGTCAGCCTTGTGGTCACTTAAGTAACTGCAGTTTTTAGCACTTCATTTTAGGCTTCATTTCTCAAGAACAGAGGTTTTTGCCATTATCATGTAAGCCTAAAGACAAGAGTAAATACAATGATGTGCATATTTGAAAGCAAAGCAGATGTTTAATTTGCCAATGATGCCTCTATATTTCTACCACAATCCTGATGATGCCACTAATGTCCTAACTAATCTACAATAGGACCCACTTGTAACAGAATTGAAGCTACTTTTGATCAAAGAGATCAGCCATTTAAATAATGTATTGGGATTTTTCCAGTGTGGCAGAGTTCTCCATCCTCAGAGCACTCTAATACTGCCAAACACTGTATAGTCTATAGTGCTGTATGGCTCCTTCCCTCTTTATGATTTGTTCATATCCAACATGTCTGAAATACATTAATGGATTCACAGATCCCAGAGGAAGCCTAGAGGCTTGTAGTACACTTGTTTGATCTCTCATGTGGGTCCCAGTAGAAATAACTGGGAGCTTTAGAATCCACAGCTCAGTAGATTTAAAGGGGCTTGTGTTGGATCATAACATAGTAAGGTGTGATGGAAAAAACCTTTCAGACTCTAAGCAGCTCCTGTAGTATCTTTGAAAGTGGGCTGCAGGGTAAGATTGAAAAAAAGGACGCTTCTCAAAACCAGTTTGCTCTCCAAAACAGGCTCTTACAGACATCTCAAAGTGTAATCAGTAGAGATTTTTGAAACTGCTGCGATGCTATGGACACCTGAGATCATTGTGAAGACACTCAAACGCTGCCATTTTCACTGCCGGCTCAATTTTCCCTCCCCAACTTTCAGCTTCTATTGTCATATCTTTCAAATCTGCCCCCTGCTACCTGCTACCATTACTGGGTGCCCACACCTTCGTTCAGAGAGCTTTTTTCCCTTCACATCTGAAAAGCTTTGATCAGTTTCAGGGCTTTCTTTCTTGTGAAAAGAAGTATTGACTCAAAAGCTTTTGACTCCCTGCAGTGCTTGAGGGAAGTCATTGTAATGAAAAGCAGAGGAGCTCCATTAACACTGCTACCTGCTCAGCTTGCTCCATCACCTACCTGTTGTTAAATGGTTTAATTGGGAGCCGACTGAGGTAAAAAAAACAGGAGGGGAAAGACTTTTCCTAATCTAGGTGTGGTGGAGAAAAATGTTATCCTGGTGAGAAATATACTGACACTGCATTTTTTCTTTGTCATTGTACCTCTTGGTTGGAACAATTCAGTGAACTGACTGTATGAGTGTCATTTTAGTGCAGAAAGTCTTTAGAGTCATGCTGGAAAAGAGCATTATCTTTCCTTTTTACACTTATTCTGAAGTCTCAGTCTACTTTTGTATGATTTTTTTTAACATATAGCCTGTATAAAAGATGCATTATTTGGTTCTGGCTTCTTATTGAAGTGGAGAATCAATTAGCGAGTGCAGCCTTGAAAGAAAGATCCCCTCATTCATCTAAAAGCGCCACTGGAAATAGATTCTATCTTGTGGTTTCAAAGAGCTTCCACAGATAAAGTGAATGCATTGTGGGATTTCAGGGATTGAAGTTGGATTGCAAAGGCCTACACATAGATGAACGTTCAGACTGCACAGCTTTCTGCAGCGCTCCCACTTTCACTACAAGAATTCAAATTACGGTTGTAATTAGAGGAATGTGCTGGGATCATTAGTGACTGTGCACCGAGAGAATCACAAAGCATGTCACCAATGAGCAGGAAGAACAACATGCAGGCTCCCAGGGATGTGCACAGATCAACAGGCACATTGTTAGGTGTTGGTGTACCTTTAACTGCGAATGGATAAAGCTGTCACCAGAGTTATTGTGGACACAGGCTCAATATGTCATCATTCTCATGGATGGTGAGTAATGAAAGTAGTGCAGAGAGTAAAAGTTACTCAGATATTCTTACAATCAGTGATGGAGAAAGAACATAAGTTAAAAAATATTGATGTTACTAGTGCAAGAAAATACAAGTATTAATGTGGGAATTGTAATTAAGGTTTTTGGTTGATGGGTTTTTTGCACCAGCGACTGTGACACTTACATATTTCAATAACCTAATAGCATTTTATAGTTGATATGAAGCCAATAGAACAAGACCAATAAAAAATATTATGATTTAATGTTTATAGTCGGTCAAATGTAATTTTCTTCAGGATGAAATGTCATGAAATACAAGAGCAACTACTTCAAGTGGATGTATTTTTTATGTTCCACCACTGCACACTGATAGTGTTATGTGTGAGGTGTTACATGTGGATTTTTCACTCTAAAAAATTGCACACACAGTATTTCCAATCATAAATTCCTCTTTTATGGCACCATAACAGCTATATTGTCCTGTGTGGGGAACATGTTTCCATAGGCTACTCCATATCCCACCATAGGAAGGACAGAAAGGATTCCAGGCTGTAAATCTGAGTCGTATCGATGGCACAACTTAATCTGGTTTTAGGTTAGCTCCTACTCCATCTGCTGCACCAACGAGGAAAAAAAAAGAGTCCCAAAATGTCCTACGCAAACCATCAAACAACACAATTAATGTCCATCCCCTGCGTTAGAGCCTATAATATTCTGCCAAATGAGTCAGGCGCAGAGCGGAGGATGAAAAACAAAAGTATAATCCCTCTGCTGCTAACGGTGTCACTCAAGGATTAGCGTGCCAAGGAAAAAAAAAGGAAAAAAAACACACTAAGTACTACGCGGATAAATTAAAAGCTCTGGGCAACGTGGTGACTCTCCAATCGCTTCACAAACACTGGTTGTGATACAAAGGGACGTGTCTGTGCGCCAGTGTGCACAGAATCACAGCAACTATAACCTTAACTTCAGGTATCCTTGGTATCAGCTGATTGCAGCCTCAGGGAGCTGAACAGAAGGAGGGGAAAGATTAGGGTAGAATAATGTGGGATATTTCCTGAGTCAAGGAGCGTGACCTGCTGGATTATTAGAGAGTAGCTGTGTCACCACAAGGATGATGAGGGTAAAATTGGCAGGTGTGAGCGAGAAAGGCGAGGAAGAGGGACTTTAAATCATTTGTTGACTAATAAAATATTCACTAACAAAGGACAGATTTTTTTCTTACCTGTGTGCCCAGACGTTAACCATCCAGGGGAATAATCCAAGTGAGATTAGCGGTGAACGCAACACTTCTCAACAAACTATTGATAATCTCGCAGCTCCGGGCAAATCCACGGCTGGTGCGCGGTGCAATTTACGATGTGCAGAGCAAAGAGATGTCCTTCGGAAGTTTGCAGCTATAAACAGCCAAGGGGAGGTTGTTAATCCTTTCCCAGAATGTCTTTAACGCACAGCAGAGCCGATAGAAGAGCACGAAGAAGCAGGACGTGGAGTTCAGCACCACGGCGCAGTGGACAGCTCCGTCGGCGCAGAGAGATCTCACCTCGGCCGCTCTCGGGTCTCGTGTGCGCCACCGAGGCAGGAGCCACCAGCCCCAACCCTCACCTACTAGCTCAGTCCCGACCGGATTTACATACAATCACGCGCGAGGGAGGGAGCAGAGGAGAGGGACGAACCAATCACAGATGTCCCGTAGTAGACAGCAGCAGAAGAAGCGACAAAACGAGGACAGACGGAATGTGAAACGGCTCAGTCGCTCTGTGCCAACAAGCGAAAAACTGCCCTTGACTGAGCAAGGAAGAGGAGTGAGGGGAGAGGAAAAGAGGGAGTTGGATTCTTGATAGCTGCCACAGTCACACACTGACACTTTATACGCACACATACATGCAGTGCTCGTGCGCTCCAGTGATGGGTAGCTGAATACAAAGGCACTGTATGAACCATTCTATATAGTACACAGCCACTACTTCCTCTGAACCATCACCGTATGACCTCCAGGTGAACATAAGAAGATTGTTGATCATTAAAACACTGTCATATTTTATTTTTAAGAGTATATTACATTCGTTTATTTCTATAACCTCCTCTTTCTGGCGTCGTTTCTGTTGAGTTTACCTCATTAAATCATTTCAATAATGAATTATGTTTTCATGAAAAGGGTTTCAACATCCTTTATTTTGTTTTTGCAGTTCTTTGATTAAATATTTCAATGTTATTATGTTACTCAATAGTTCTACTTTAACACTAACAGGGATATATTTTACCTTTACATCACTACATGTATTTGACACATTTGCTCAATTTCACATACAAGCACATGACTGCTCAATTGAATAGTATGTGTTGCTACAGATTAAAACAATCAACGTTATAGTTGGTCATTATCAGCTCTAGATACTGCAGATACCTTTGTTAAAAGTTAATGCTTCAATATAACACTAACATGGTTTCAGTATGACTATACACTCTGACATGGGCACATCTTATTTTATATTGTTCTGATGTTTTGAGTAGATTTGCTGATGATGACTCTGTCCTTGCAGCTTTAGTTTGCTTATATATAGCATTAACATACCTTTCTTTAAGTACCTAGCTGTAGGAGAACATAAAATACAATGTAATGTACAAACAATGATGAACCATCAAAAGGAAGCGTGGTGAAGCATTCAAGCTACAAGTATACTCTATCTTAATGAAAATACTGCAGTATTCTAGGTCAAACTTAGCTTGGATTGAGGTTTTTAATTCTCCTCTTTTGGAGAATTTCATCTTGATTTGAAAGTACTATGACTGATGTTTTTTTTTTTTTTTTATGCTGCTGTCTTGGCCAGGACTCCCTTGAAAAAGAGACTTTGTATCTCAATGGGGCTATTCCTGGTAAAATAAAGGTAAAATAAAAAAATAAAAAAATAAAATGTGTTCCAATATATGGTGCATTTTTGGCATTGAGATTAACCCTAGCAAAAGCCTCTAACAATAAATCCTTTGTTCTATGAAAATAATGATATTGAAATGTCAGAATATTATTCATATTTCACAATAAGCTAATACAGACCATTACATAAATTAAATAATGCAAAGTAAAACAATAAAATTTAAGTTAAGTCAAGTAAAGTAGAGAAATGTAAAGTAAGTATAAGTGTAGAAAAAATACAGTAAATGAAAATAAAGCAAGGAAAGATTAAGAGGGAAAGAAATAGTAAAGTAAGGCAAAATAAATAAAAAATTACAGTAAAGTAAATCAAAGTATAGTTAAGTAAGGCAAAGTTGAGAAGAAATGCAAGATTAAGTTAAGTGAAGTTTATAAATTAAAACAAAGTTGAGAAAGATTAATTAAAGTAGAGTAAAGTAAAGACATGTTTAGTGAAGTAAGGTACAGTTCAGTAAGGCTAAGTCAAAGTAAATGAAGTGCAGTTAAATAAAGTTAAGAGTAAAATAAAGCAACTAGTAAAGTATGTAGTCAGTCAAAGTAAAGGAATAAATTAAAGTCAAGTCCCATCAAATGTTCAGCAGAATCAAGTTAAACTTGTTTAGTCAATTACAGTCAAGTAAAAAATATATATATTTCTGGTCTTGTTTCCTACTTGTCTGTATTCTGTATTATTTCTACGTTATCCTTATATCTTCCTTGTGTTGTTTATCAGTGATCGATGTCTTGTGTTGTATTCCTTTCCCTTGTGTTTCTTAGTCAAGTCTTTAGTATTTCCTGTTTTATTTTGTAGGTCTTGCTCCCTGTATGTCTGCTTTAGCTTTACTTCCTGCCTTCGTGCGTTCCCCTCCACTTTGATTACCCTCATTAGTGTCACCTGTGTCCTCTGCCCACACCTGTGTCTGATGACATGTTGTTTATTTAGTCTCTGTGTTTCCTTCAGTCTTGTTTTTCCTCCAATAAGTGATTCCTTGTTGTGTTTCCTGTTTTCAGTTGGACTTATTGGATTTTATTTGCTTGGACTTTGCAAGTAAGTTATTGTTTCATCTTTTGCCTTTCAGCCAAACAAGTAAAGTATAGTAAAGAAAAGAAAAGTTAAGTAAAAATGGCTTAAGTCGGTTATTGATACTGGCATGCTGCGGAGTAAGAGAAAAAATAAGCATTGATTAAAAGTGTGAAAAAACACTTTTGAATACTTTTGGAAATACCTCTGTTGGGCAAAGCCTCTGTCAATAGTAGCTGTAGTCTAACATAAAAACAACATAACATACAATCTGTAATTAACAACACATACCTTTGAGTCCTCCTCTTTCCTTTCACAGCCTTTACTACATCTCATGTGTTTGACAAACTTTAAACCAATATTGGAGATAAAACAGAATTCATAAGACTGTAACAAAACAGTCTTTTTTTCTCTACAGGGAGTCCATTAAACAGTTTCTATGGCTACAGCGTGTTTGAATGTAGTGGCTCAACACACACAGATCTTTGTTGTTGATTAGTGGTCCGAGCAGCTTTAAGAGCTCCTTTAAATAACTTGTACCAGGTCAATACCACGCGTGTGTGCTACATTTACCCACTGCATCAAACACTGTTTTTCCCTTTGTGCAAACTCACTTATTCATGCACTTAGTCATTATTTATTCATAGATTTATTTCAGTTTAGCCTATTGTTCACTTTGTCTCTATTTACAGCAGTTTTCCTTTTCTATTTACACTTTAATACATCAGACTCTGACTGTACAGCAGTTCTGCATATGTGCCACTGAAGGATCTTTCTTCTGTTGTGCATTACAGGCCACTTTGAACCGGAAAATTACACTGCAGTTTGTTCCTGCAATGTCTTTTTTTTCCCCCTCAGTGCGATTGCAAATACGTGTGACGAATCAACGCTATTATTAGACTGTTATTGGTTTGTGACTCATGTTAAAGTCTTTAATGAATCAGACAGAGACTCTGGAGCAAACTTGTGGAGGACACAATGAATCGGTTATTGTTGAATATGAGGTCGGTCCAAACCTTGTGGTCCGTTCGAACAAGTGACTGCTGCCTTCTCAGGAAACGGCAAATGAAAGCAACTCTTTCACATGACTGTCCATTTCATTGATTACATTCAGTATTGTACTTTTCTTTATTATGACACATAGCACGGTACATGGTAAATCTGTCTGCCTCATCATGGTTACAGGAACAGGAACATCACCCTGTGTTATTTCATTTTGGACATTTATTTGGGAAGACAAATCCATAGACTTCTGAAAGTGACTAAAAGCTGATCTTGTCCTGGACATGCGAAGGAAACGTATCACTCTAGTCAAGACAAGCATTACAAATAATGCTGTTTTTCAATATATATATCAACGGGCAGCAGTTTCAGGCTTTGCAAATCATAACACAGATCAATCAATCAATCAATCAATCAATCAATCAATCAAGCTTTATTTGTATATTAACGCCAAATCACAAAAAACGTTATCTCAAGATGCTTTTACAAACATCGGATGTCTAGACCAATCTATGTGACATTATGATCAGAGACCCAACTTCAAGACAGGGTAAGACTCAGTCTTACCTCACCATAATCCATCATGAGCATTGCACATCCCAGTATTTAGCTAGTTACAGTGGTGAGGAAAACTTCCTTTTAACAGGCAGAAACCTCGAGCAGAACCAGACTCATGTTAGACAGACATCTGCCTCGACAGAGTTGGGTCTTGAAAGAGGGATAGAGGAGAGTAAGATAGAGAGGTGATAGTGATGAGACAAGTAGTAGAAGCTGTTGCCGCTGGAGTCCAGCAAGTCTGTATCAGCTGGAGTCCAGAGCGTCTGCAGCAGGAGGATGTCTACGGCAGCTCAGAGGGACCTGCGAGACAATGGAGCTCAGGGACTCCAGAAAGGTCTATAGTTAGTAACTTTCAATGGGAGAGGGAAAGTTAAAGTAAGTAAAGGGGGTTGGGGGGAGGGGGGTGAGATAGGATCCCAGTGCGCCAGTTCCCCCGGCAGTCTAAGCCTATAGCAGCATAACTAAGAGCTGGTCCAAGCCTGAGCCAGCTCTAACTATAAGCTTTATCAAAATGGAAAGTTTTAAGCCTACTCTTAAAAGTGGAGAGGGTGTCTGTCTCCCAGACCCTGACTGGTAGATGATTCCAAAGGAGAGGGGCCTGATAACTGAAGGTTCTCCCATACTAATTTCAGAGATTTTAGGTATGACCAGCAGGCCTGCATGTTGTAAGCGTAGTGTTCTAGGGGGGTAACAGGGCACTATGAGCACAGACATAGCCATTCTTGTAACTGATGATCCTGTTTGCTTTTTACATCAAAAAGAGACATTACTATTAATTTCAGTCTGTGTCATAACCAATTAGAAGCTCCTCACAGGAGCTTTAAACTTGAGCTGGCATATATGTCTGATTCCTGGGTTAAATATGACACAAAAACACACAGGAACTTAACCTCATCTGAAGTAGTCATGGATTAAATTTGGCTCCTTTTGATAGTTTCAGGTAATAAAAAGGCCTTAGTCATGTCGTATTGACTGTAGGACAAGAGAGGATGCAAAACCAGGATCTAAATTGTATGAGTCAGCCACTTTGTTTTCCCAGGTCCTCCGTTTTAAACCTCAAAGTCACCTTCCTTCCTGTCTTGCTTTAAAGGAGAGGACAGTCAGTATTTACCGCGAGAGGTCATCTGTCAGGAAAGTGTAAACAGCTCTTTTCAAGCACTTGAACAAACAAAGGGTGCCAGTGAGGACAATTCTCTTCTTTGATACAAGCTGATCTGACTTGACTGCAGACAAATCTCACCCACTGAGTCTCTTTCTTCCCAACCTAGTGTGCCCCTGAGGTAGCCTGAACCTATGACTTCCACTTCATACCATCACACCACAGACAAGCTTTGAACTAAATACCTTTTACCCCTTTATGCACCACACAGGAGTCAAAGGATGAATGTTTTCATGAGCTGTTTGTAATATCCAGTGATATAGCTATAAGGATAATGTACAAATGTACAGAAAAACTAGCAGATAATTTAAATCTCAGCCATGAATCTCCAAGGTGTTTTATTCAGTGTTGTAACCACAGAAGAGTATTGTACAGCATGGATGAACATGCAGTACATATTATTGATATTTCTTTATTTCAGTGATTCTTTTCTGTTTTGAATTATTAGTTTTCAAGAGTTGGAGAGAAGGAGGATAGATGATACTGAAGCAAAGTGCTGCATTTTTGTATTCATACTACTTTTACATGGTTAACTAGATTTGATAAATAGAAAGTATGTGATTCTTATGTTTTGAGGACTCATTCAAATCCCAAAGAAAAAGATCCATCATTGGTGGTTTGACTGAGTTGTGAAGGCTAGATTAACTGCAGAAATTCATTTTGATAATGCAGGTTGTATTAAGTTCTGAAAAGTAGCCTCTGTATTGATTGAAATAAGTAATATTACCTGATGACTGGTTGCCCTCTGCTAAACTCTATACTTCCATCATCTGAGTTAAACAGACTTAAAACATACGCGCACACACGTTATCAATTGCATTAGTATCCTTCCCTCTAATAACTCTACGTCTTTGTGCAACAACCATCACTAGTACTGTAAAATATTTTCTGAAGCAAAATTACATTATCTAAATATGCAATACCCATTAGCTCACCTGCAATACATATCGCTGTGCAAAAGACATTATTTACTGTGCAATATACATTATCTATGATGCAATATACATTTTCTAACATTTTATGTACTTTATAACTTTGCACTACACATAATCACGGTGCAATACACATCTTCACTGTGCAATGTACATTATCTATAATGTAGTATACCTTATCACTGAGCAATACACATTATCTACAATGCAATATATATTGACACTGTGCAATATACATTATCAATTTGCACTATACATTTTAACTGTGCTATACACATATGTACAAGCACTCAGACATTATCACTGTGCAACATACATTATCACTGAGCAATACACATTAATCTACAATGCAATATATACATTATCACTGTGCTATAACCATCTACAAGGTCACAGACATTATCACTGTTCAATATACATAATCACTGTCATATACATTATCAGTGTGTACCATATATTGTCACTTTGCACTATACGTTATCACTGTGCAATATACATTATCACTGTGCAATATACATTATCACTGTGTCCTATACATTATCAGTGTGTACCATACATTATCACCATGCAATATAAATTATCCTTGTGCAATATACATTATCAGTCATCACTGTGCAATATACATTATCAATCATCACTGTGCAACATACATTATCACTGTGCAATACATATCATCTACCATGTTATGTACATTATCACTGTGCAATATACATTATCTACCATGTAACATACATAGTCACTGTGTAGTATACAATAGCTACCATGTAATATACATTACTCACCATGCGTCTTCAATTCAATCCACATGTAATCAACTCATTTTACTTGAATGTATTCTGTAACTGTAGATGCCATGATGCCATGCTTTTAAGGTGAAGCACTTAATACAAATGTACATTGCATTAAGATAATGAGGTCTTACAATTATCACCTCCACTTCAGTAAATAAAAACAATTACTGTGGTGAATACTACTTTAATTTCTTACCCATTTTAATGTATATGTAAATCAGAAAACAAGATGTGATGTATGTGCACGCTCTCATTCAGCACATGTGCCAAATGTGTTATTGCCCCTGAAAAATGAAGTAACAGCCTGATTCATTAAGGCAAGCAGGAGAGAGCGTTTCCTTGACATTCTGCACGCAAATCCAGAGATTATATCGCCACATCTGTGCTTATAAATAACCAGGGTGTGTATGTGTCATACAGGGGGATGTTGACAACGACGGCCCTGAATGTTAAATAAGATGGACAGAGAGGGAGATTTCTCCTTTGCCTGTCGTTGTTTTGTTATACAAGTAGGGACTCTTTGTGTGTGTGTGTGTGTGTGTGTGTGTGTGTGTGTGTGTACAGGATGTTGTGTTGGAGAGTATAACAGATTGTGGGTTTGTGTGTGTGTGTGCATGTGCATGTTGTGTTGGAGAATATAACAGACTGTTGGTTCGTGTTTTTGTTTTGGAGTAGCCAGTTTGTACAAGGTTGAGTGGCAGAGAGTCAACTCCTATATGTTGATTTTATTTCAGTTATCTGTGTGTATCTGGGCTTTGGATGTGCATGCATGTATGCTTTTGTGTGTTGAGTTACATGTTACAGAATATTACTGTATTGGATCCAGCCACGTTGTTCTGTTTTACTGTTGCTTGGGCTCTTCTGTTATTTGACTGTTTGGGTTGTTTGTTGTTGTTGTTTGGTTTCATTTGGTTTGTTTGGTTCTTGTTTGTTTGGGTTCTATCACTGTTTGGATTCTTTCTTTGTTTGGATTTGATTGTTGTTTGGGTTCTTTTACCATTTGGCTTCTTTGGCTGTTTTGGTTCTATTATTTTTTGTGTTCTTTGGCTGTTTGGTTTGTTTGGTTCTTTTGTGTTGGTGTTCTTTTCCCATTTATGTTCTTTGGCTGTTTGGGTTGCATTTTGTTGTTTTGCTTCCTTTGGTTCGTTTGGATGTGATTGTTGTTTGGGTTCTTTCACTATTTGTGTTCTTTGGCTGTTTGGGTTCTGTTGTTTAGGTTCATCATTGTTGGGGTTCCTTCACTATTTGTGTGGTTTTGGTGGTCTTTCTGTTTGGGTTATTTGGGTTCATTTACCCTTTGTGGTCCTTTTATTGTTTGGTTTCTTATGTTTTTATGGTTCCAGTCTTGTTGAGGTTCCTATACATTTTTGTTTTGTTTTAGTTCCTCTTTAGATGCTTGAGTTCCAATGCTCTTTTTTAGGTTGGGGTCTTCTTCGTTGTTTATGTTTATTTATTTCCCTTTTTAAGTTTTATGATGTTGAAGTTACAGTGTTGTTTGTGTACTTATATATCATCGTTGTTGTGGTTCCTTTGGTCTTGTGTTGTTTGGTCCATAATGTTTTTGTGGATTCTTCTGTTGTTTGGCTGTTTTGGTTGCTCTTAGTTTCTTTTGATGTTTGGGCTCATATGTCATTTGTTGTTTATTTTTAATAGCTTTAATGTTGTTTGGGTTCTTTTGCTTTTACTTGTCAGTGCATTTTATAACCCCTTGATTTTGAATGTGCCATATTATTCTGATTATAATTTTCGTAATTATAATCAGTAGTAAAAGCAGTAATCATAGAAGTAGTATAATATATTGTATTGTGTGTTGTGCATATTAGTTGTACCTCCCTTTTGGAAGTGCACACAGTTAATTGGCAGAAAGTCTACTTCTGTGCATTTACGTACGTGTGTGTGTGTGTGTGTGTGTGTGTGTGTGTGTGTGTGTGTGTGTGTGTGTGTGTGTGTGTGTGTGTGTGTGTGTGTGTGTGAACTCAGTTATTTGCATGAATCTGTTTGTGTGTGCTTTACCTCAACAGAATGACAGTGAGAGTAATGGCCGTGTGTATGTGTGGCATATGCGTCGGTGTGCTGCAGACTGTAATGGACTGTGACACACCGTACGTTGAGAATCAGCAGCAGCACGCTTACACAGATGTGACAGGTGACCAGTTTCTCATCCCATTATCCGCTGAATTTTGAGGTGTCGTGCTTTCCTCCAGATTGTGATGTCACCTCGGTGTGTGTGCACTGCGGCGGCGGCTGCGTTAGGATAAACATATGGCTCCCTCTCCTCTGCTCAAACAGAGTGACATTAGTTTGGATCTATCCTCCCGAGCTGAGGCTTTCAGTCTGACCTCTGTGGATTGATGCTGCAGTTGTGTTGAGGAATCTCGGCTGCGTGCACGCTCTGAGAGCTCAGAAAAAACGTAAAGAGCTGAGTTTGAAAAATGAGATGGCTTTCGTGACAAACTAATTATAAAAAGTAATGGAGGGTAGATTTCTTAGGACTTCTTGTAAGCAGATCCGTCAGTGTGAGGATGTTGAAGGCCAATACTGATTAAATTAGTACTGAAATGATAAGTCAGTTAACAGATCTGCCCTCAGATAGAAAATGAATTTAGATTAGTTGTGACTGATTTGCCATTTATCAAGTAAAAATATCAAACTTTTGATAGTTTAGGCTTCTCAAATGAGAGAACTTTAGTTTTTTGACTGTCAGTATTATCAAAATGTTTTGGATGTCATGTTGGACTAAACAAGAAATCAAAAGTGTTGAACAAATTGTTTTTACTGAAGATTGAATGTCCTATTATTAAACTTGCATCAAATCTTATCCAACTAAATTCCAATAAGCTTGACAAGCCACAACAAACTATTACTTTATCCTACTCCATATCTAGTGCAAAGATGACTCTTACAATTGACACTGGGGTGCAGCCAAGGGTGGCACTGACCCCCCCTTGAAATCTGATTGGCCACCCCATATACCACCATATGGGGCGGCTGTGGCTCAGTGGATAGCGTCGGTCGTCTATCAATCAGAAGGTTGGTGGTTTGATCCCAGCTCTGGCAGTCACATGCTGAAGTGTCCTTTTGCAAGACACTGAACCCCAAATTGCTCCCTCTGTTGTTCAGAGGTGTGTGAATGTGAATGAATGAGATTAGCTAACACTGGTGGTCCCTTACTGTAGCAGCCTCTACCATCAGTGAGTGAACGGGTGAATGTGAGGAGTAGTGTAAAAGCGCTTTGAGTGGTCAGAAAGACTAGAAAAGCGCTATATAAGTACAATTCCGTTTATAATTTACCTCAAAATCCTAAATCCTATACTCTTTTGTGACTTAAATTATGACTTTCGGCAAACATGTTCTTTGAGTCGTTAGAGAATTGAGTTGAGGAAATGTATGTGTCATCACTCTGAATTTCTTTTGAGAGGGTAGAGCCACAACACGCATACCCCTGCCATTCCTGCCTGTTTTAGCGCCCCAGATGGACCACCATAATAACTAAAGTCTGGACACGCTGCCGATGTGACAGTAATCCTCAAAATATAGAGTGGATGTGTAAAAAAAGATTAATGGATTTCATAAAGTCGGTTGTTTGTAGGCAGATCATGAAAAGTAATCCTGTCTAAGCAGTGACTGAAACCAAATCTTGGTATTTTGGCTTTTTTGTGTTGTGTACCAAATAGTTGGTTTTAACATAAGTCAGCATACAAGGCAAGAATCCAGTCTTGGTGGAGGGTGTTTTGGGTGTCCACTGGGGTGGCTGATATCTCTAGGAGTGGGCATGGCCATCCTCTGTCCCACCCCTGTGAATAACTATTGAAAAAGCTTTATAAGGAGAAAGGAGCATTAAATATGGGAAAACACTTGTTAGTAGCAATAAAAAATAATCCTCATGATTTGAATATTTATGATGAATAACTTGGATATGTACCCTGGCCTTAATAACATACATTCTGTTACCATTAAACAGTCACTTTATATTGAAGAAAAGGTGTCATGGTTAAGTTTGTTTTAATGGAGTAAAGTTGATAGTCATATCAATACACATGACTTTAAATACTCCCACACTAACAGTGGAAGAAAAGGGTCTGAAAGTGATTGTCAGAATAAACATTTCACTCTCTGCGTTGTGTTTCTGGCAGCTGATGTGTTTCAGTCAGTGCCCCTGAATGCTTTCAGCGGGCCTTGCTCATCACTGTTTCCCTCCATGTATTTAAGTGATACTTTGAAAATGAGAGGAATACTTTGCTGAGTCAGTCCTGATGGAAAACTCTGCTGCTACATTCATAATGCAGCAGCTACAGCACTCTGACTGAAAGCTTTTGTGTCTGGCTGTGGAGGTCAGAGTTGCAACTTCGCTCTGATATCAGATGCTAAAAACCCAAACAGCACCCAAAGTAGAACATGGCCCCATGCTGCTTTCAGGCATCCTCTGTTTTCTTTGTTGGCAAGAGTTTGTCTCACTCAAATTACTGCATGCAGTCACTGGCATCAGTCCAGAGTTTATAGAATAATTAAGATGAATTATTGAATTTTTATTCTAATTAGGAAGCAAGTCTTAAAAAAGGAAAGAAGTATAGGGTTTGGTTGCTCTCTAGTAATTAAGATTATTATTTTGGCACATGTGATTACTTTTGGACATCTCTGTTTGCAGAAATTGGTTCCTGAACGTCTCACAGCCTTCTTCTGCAGCCAAACATTTCCCAGGAGGATGCAGACTAAAAAAGTGGATCACCACTGATCAAAACTTTTGTAGACGCAACAACTAAATGATGTAGCCTTTTGAAGTGTTCCTTAGCCAAACATTGTTTCCCCAAGGATGCAAAATGAAATCTGACTCAGCAGGAAGAAAAATGGGAACAAGCAACACTTCTTTCAAATAAAGAGACTCGTTGCAGACCTTCAGGTCTGAAAATGAGATCATTGGCAGGGTGAACAAGAAAGCTTCAAGAATATCTTTACTAACTTTGATTCCAGTGTTTCAGGACAGTATTGCCCTCTGGCTGCACGATTTTATATCAAAATCAGTTCTGATGTAGTATGACCTGCATGAAATAGAGAGATTTTCTTTGATAGATTCAAAGGTATGCATACAAACACAGGATACATGTTTGGTAAAGGACCTGATTTTAGGCTAGGTGGATACTGTGCATACTCATATATCCATAAAACATCTTGCATCATTATGAATCACCAATGTTTGTAGTGTTTAGCTCCACAGAGTGAATACACTCATAAAATCTTAAAGTAAATGCCCGCAAGATGTCATACAGACAACCTCAGAGAGCGGTTCATGGTTTTAGGCTACTTTAACAACACAGTGTGAATACAGGGGAGTCTCTAAAACACACATAACTGGAAAAATGATGGGAAAAAAAATGATCTGAAATGATGTAAAACAAACTGGTAAGAGGCTGTCAAGATTGTTTCATACCTGCCTAAGAGGAGCAGACAGAATGATTGAGAAAAGCAAAGCAAGCTGTTATATTTAATGAAGGCACTGAAGATACTTTTTAACAGTATGGTGTGAATGTCAGTGTGGAAATCTTACCTAGGAGTAAAATAAGTAATTTAGTAAAAGTACCACAAACTAAATTTGAATCTGAAGTACAGTTACAGTGGAGGACCTTCACTTTGTGTTGATTTTGGCGCCCCCTATAGAAAAAGTAGCACGTCAAATCTCTCTTCTATTTTGTTGCACTTATATGTAAGTTTGGATATAAAAATCCTATCCTGTCCAACTTAATAAAGACTTTCTGCAGCCTGTTTAGATCTCCACATCTGACAACTCAGTGCTGTACTTGAGTCCAGGACACAGACTGGAGAGCTGATTTTCAGACATAGTTACACTCATATTGATGCCTCTTCATGACCTACATAGTACAGTGAGATTACCATCAACAGGATTGGTTATTTCTTTAAACTGAATTTTAGTGGCTGTGTTCGGGGCCGGATGTTTCATGAAAAGAACTGAGTTGATATTCAGCGCTCATAGTGAAGTGTCTCTGAGAGCTCTGCTGGTAAAGTTTGGCAGTGAGAAGTAAGTTAGCAAGCAGAAGGGAATCTTTTTTTTCTGTAGGGATTTTCTTTTCACATCATGTTTTGTCCTCATGTCATGGCTGACACTGGAGCAGGATTAGTGAGAAAGACGTACTGTTCTGTTGAAATATTGTTTTAGGCGGAGAAACTCTACACCCAGGGCTTTGCTAGCTAAAAGACCAAAATTGCTATGAACAGAATTTCATGTTTATGCTGGTGCATAAATGAGGATTAAAGATTTAAAATGTGTGCATATTTATGTTATTCAGGCATTTGCACACGTTAAGACACTGGGGCTGTGACGGGTAACGTTAAGCCGGTATGTCTGCCAGCTTTTGTAAGCTAACGAACGGTAATAAATCAGAGTTTACAAAGTTTAGTTGTTGTTATGATACAGCTTATAATTTGACGTAGATACTAATGACCTCATCAATCTGCATCCCGTTGTCTAACCAGAGAAAAGTAGTATTAGAAAGATCTGTATTCATTCATTAGCTTTCACAAAAAATGCTCGCTTCAGCAAAAGCCATATTTTGGGACATTGGCTGATTGTGCTCATGGGAGATGTAGTTGTCATCCCAGAATAACACGACTAATTTCACTCAAAGGGGTCAACAAAATCAATATGTCATGAAAACTTCTCAGAGTGCCTTTACAAGTAAAGTACTAATGCAACAATCTCTAAGGACTACCTTATTGTTGAAGCTGCTGGAGGTGGAGCTCATTTTAACTACTCCCCAGAATGAGAATGATTCAGACTTTTTAAGCTCTTGTTTTTTTAAAGGTGACATATCATGCAAAATCGACTTTTTAATGGTTCTTAACTGAAACGTGTCCCTGGCATGTCTACAAACCCCCCGAGAATGAAAAGAATCCATTCTGCCCCTGTTCTGATTTCTCCACCTTTCTGTAAATGTGTGTGAAACGAGCCGTTTCAGACTTCCATGTTTTTGTTACGTCACAACAATATCCCGTCTGTAACTGAAGTCAGAGCTCGGAGCTTGTTCAGCCCATAGACTGTATAAACTACAACTCAACCCCTCCTCCGTTTTTCCTTACCTGCACACATGTGGGCTAACAAGGAGCTTAGGAGGGAGGCATGCTAGTTGCAGGCTGTCTTAATAAACACAAAGGTCGGTTTTACTCCCCACGTCTGCAGATTTGAAGATCTAGTGGATGATTTTTATTTTTCATGGAAAAGTGCTAACGCTAGTTAGCATAGCCACATAGCTACATGTTCGTAGCTGTGTACCAAGACACACGTTGACATACTGACAAATAAAACAAAAAGAAACACTAAATCTGTGACCAATGGTTCAGAAAGGTCCTGCTGCAGGCGCCTCTCTGTCAGGATCAGATTCTGGATCAGATTCAGAGGGTTGAAGTAGCGCGATCTCTGAGCAGTCGTGTATATTCAGCCAACATGTAAACATTAGATCAACATGCTGGAGAGCCGAGGCCACATCCACTTCCTGAGGGGGCGTGGTCAGAGAGAAAACAGAGTGTTCTGAGCAGGGCTGACAAAGAGAGTTTTTCAGGCATGCCAAAATCTGATTTCAAAGTGTTTTTTGAGCATAAACTTTAAAGACATGTTTTGGGGACCTCTTAGACCAACATATTTTGATGAAAAAGAGCGTAATATGTCACCTTTAAAATATTAGATGATTTTGACAGTTGAGGTTGGAATTGTCTCAGATACATCTTAAACGTAGCATCCAGACACATCCTTTGGAAAGGATCAGTTCCTTAGACTTTACCTCGGCAGTACTTCAGTGAATGTAGTTATTTTTGACCCCCGACAGATGTGAGCCAGATACTAAATGCATGTAGAAGTGATGCATAAACTGTGAATCAGAGGAGCAGGAGCCTGAGACGAAGATAAATGGAGGTTTGAAGAAGTGAAGCAGCAGATTTGGATCAGAACCAAGCTCTGACGGGAAGGAAAAGGGATGAAACATCTTCCTCCAGATGGAGAAGTTGGGTTCTTATTCACAACATGCCTCTCACAAAATGCTGCACAAAGAGAACACAAACAAGTGGGACCGAAATCACGCACACAGACACACAGAAAGACAGACGTGAACATACGGATGCAAAAACTTTGATTTAATTGAGTCAATGTAAAATTACATAAAGATTTACACCCACTCAACGCATGCCAAGAAGGCAACAGCACATACACAACACACAAATGCACAATAACAATAAGGGAGCTAAGGTTTGGCCTGCTTCCAAAATCTGCCTTCAGATAAATGTTGTGCACATACTGTATATAAGGCGGCAGAAACTAATGTATCTTCAGTTAAGGCCAGTTCAACCGCAGCATTTATGGTCACACTTAAGGCCTTTGGATTATCCAGAAAACTTGACTTCTCTTGGTTAATTTGGGTATTTTCATGTATTTGATATGAGATTATCCAATGACCTGAACTCATTTCCATTGCAGCATTTCTGGATTCACCATGTGGCTAATGAGCAATCCGATCACGCCTTTACACTTACATCCAGGATTTATATGCACGCCTGCATCCTGTCCATATTGTGATCAGATCTCATTATGCAAAGCAAGCGAACATGGCAGCTCTTGCCAAACAGCCTCCACTTATTTTCTCTTTTGCTTCAGAGGGGGTTTGGAAGGGGAGGGCTGATCTTTCACACAAATGAAGCCAGCAACAGAAGTGATGATGAGACTTATTCAGTTTCTTCCGTGGGAGAGGAGCAATCAGAGGCAGTGTTGATGATTTTAGTGGTTCTACTGAGGAGTTTTCTTGGTAAAATGACAAATCAAAGAGTCACAGGCTGATTTAGAATGAATGCAGGAGGGTTTTGGATGCTTTTTAACATGTTAACATGAAGATGTTTCATGAGTGGTGACATTTTTTGGGGCAATTATGGCAAAAACACATCTTGGTGATGTTTCTTCCTTTGGTGATTACTTTGTATTCATGACATTTGTGACCACAGTGGAAAGGACCAACAATGGAAAAAAATGATTATGTCCACCAATACTGCCTCAGCATGGATTCCTGGTACATCATGGAGTATATTTAATGATGAACTGAACCTGTTGTGCATTTTCTGCACTTAAAGTTTCTGCTTGTTTCAAGTTTTCTGGTAACTCTAAAGCTTTTAAGGTTTATTAAAAAACGGATCTCAGAGTGTGGTGTATCTTGGTACCAGTTTAGCTCAGTGGTTAGATCATGCTCCTCATGCACAGGCTATAGTCCTCGAAGCGAGCAGCTTGATGTGTGTAATGAGTGTGATCAGGTTGTCCCTGGTGTTGCATTCACTATCCAGAATCAATAACCATTGTTAGGGGGTTTTGACCAATCCGAATCAAGTATTTGACACAGCTGGGTGATAAAGCTATTCAAACCCTCTGTCCTTCTGGAAAATAACAGTGAAGCATTCATCTTTTCCCATGCACAATAGCCAATAAATTATTCATAGCCAACACATTCAGTCTATTATATCATACCAAATGTGTAGAAGAAGAGTTGGACCAAGTCTTTACAACAACACTGAGTGGAAAAAATAAATGAAGATAAAACATTTTTTCAGAATTTCAACGACGACAATCTCTGCAATGAACTTATCCACGACAATAGACACAACTTTATAAAGAGCCATTCATGCAAATAGGCAGCTCAAGGTGCTTCATGTGGAAGCAAACAGATGGAAAATAGGAACAATAGTTGGCAGTTTATAAAATTGTGTAAGACTGAAATTATACAACAGTGAAAAATATGAAATGTAAAAAACAAGGATAGAACTAAATGTAAAAAAACTATGATTAGAAACTCTGACTCAGGTTAAAAGATATGATTGAGTGTTTCCTTTCACATCCTACCGCTGAAATCCAACAGTACTGTTTACATATATAAAGGCAATGAAGCATGTTCGGCTTTCCTTTAAGACTGAACAAATGTTCTCTTTGTCTATAAATTACTTCTTCAGAAACCAGAGTATATATGATCAGACTGATTAGAACCTGGAGAAACTACCTCACAATTAATGCGACAGAGCTGAGGAAGCCTGACACAAGAAGAAAAACATGCCGAGTTAATTAACAGGATACGCTCAGGCACATTTCAGTTCAAACACAGACAGTAGCCTCGTAATGAACAACCAGAGATGTGTTTATTAGAGTGAGTGATGTGTGTGTTCAGGCTGCGTTTTAGTAAGGAGTGAAAGTTTAATGTTGTTACAATCATTTCTCTTCTAGTTTGACACTGAAGGAGTAAAGTGCAAACGCAACATCTTCAATCATGAAGTTTTCCTGCCGTCGCTTTACAGAAGACGACTGGTGCTGCCCATCTGTCTCATCTTAACTTTCACAGTAAGTACTAAAAACATTGTTAATTAATGTCTAAGAAAGAAGCTGTGCGTTTTTCTATAGTTACACATCTGTTTGCAGTCTGGTTGTAAAAAAGTAATCAGCAGTATGATAGAACACATTTGTTAGGTTGAAGTCCACTTATCCATGTGGGAAGTCTGTGAAGAAGTTGGGCATGTTGGCATTTCTACAGCCATCCAACATGGGTTACTAGCCCCCATTTATTGTCATAATTCTGGCTACCTTGTAGGTGTACAGTATGTCTAATATCTTGTTTTAGCTTTGTTTTGGTCTTCGGTGGATCAACCCCTGTATAAATATCTGGCTCTTTAGTTGCTTGAAATATGTCAAACAGCACGTTCATAACATCCAAGTTTGTAAGCTAACAAAACAGTGACTTCCAGTGCATTTACCTCTCTTGAGCAAAGGAGGAACAAACAATGGCTTTTGTATATGTTTAAAGCGCTGGCTGGAAAGCTCCCCACCTACTTTACAGACTTGTTGGAATAGAATTATGGATCCTTTGGGACTTACTCTTCTGATTGGCTCATTTTGAAAGTCCCCCGAGTTAACACTGAACTGGGTCGATCAGCATTTTCCACTGATGCCCCTCAGACTTTAAAGCTGACATCCATTCCCTCTTTTGCAGAGTTTAAGACCTTGATCTCAGGCGACTGTCTCAAATCTGTTTTAATTAACATATTATTTTGCGAATGATTGTGTGTGTTGGTTTGTTGTTTCTAATGTGCCTGTGATCTCAACGACATTGGAAATGAGGGAAACCTCAATGTCTTTTCGAGAATGAATGAAGGTTTTGAATTGAATTTACGCACTAAGTCAAATCTGATGAAGTCCGTCTAACATACCTAGTTAGGCGTTGATTTTCCCTTGCTTGTATACTCTTCCGTCAGGCCAATACTTGATTATGTGTTCTGCACATGCTCTACAGTTCGTATGCCGGGCTATGACCTGGAAGTCGCACAAAAAAAATTACAAAGATCAAAGCTGGGTAGGAAACCAAACCTCAACAGAAGAAGAAGGGAAGTAGCAAGACACAGCTATTAAGAAAAGTAAGTAAGTAAACTGTATTTAGTATATCACCATTCACAGAGCATAGTCACAAAGTGCTTCACAGAGAATCAATTTAGGAAAAGACAATATAACATTGGTAAATAAGATAATAATGATAGCAGACAAAATAACAACCATAATACAAGATTACAACAGATGGTCAAAAGCCATAACAAACAAATGTGTCTTGAGCTGCTTTTTAAAAGCTTCAGTGGAAACAGCACTATGAAGATTGTTCCAAATAGTTGGAGCCACAAGCTCAAAGGCACGGTCAGCTTTTGTTTTTAGCCTAACACAAGGCACAGCAAGCAGACCCTGGTCAGAAGATCTGAGGGGTCTACTGGGGCCGTAAGGATGGAGCAGGTCAGAGAGAGGAGGGTGCTTGATCATGGAGAGCTTTATGTGTTAATACGAGGATCTTAAACTAAACTCTGAATTTGATTGGCAGCCAATAAAAGGAGAATAAAATGGGGGTGATGTGGGTTTTCTTACTGGACCCAGTTAGTCTTGCGGCAGCGTTTTGGGTTAATCGTAGTAAAAGTAAAGCGTAAAGTATGAAACATACAGAGCTGTAAAGTTGTCCGTGGTTTTAATATGACAGGTTTGTTTTGGGAGGTGACGTGATAAGTCAACAGGGAGGGAGTAGGTCCAACAGTCACTAGCTAAAAGGAGGCTTATCGCACCTACCATAGCAAGAGTAGACATACTTTTATCAATAAAGCCCGGTCCATGTTTTACATGGCTTCCTGACATGAAAACAACAATGTATGTAGTACCACAAGATTCTTTTTTATCCCTTTATATGAAACTTTCCGTCATGAATTTGACAATGTTGTAAAAGTGCTCGAGTGTTCATCTGGTGTTACTCTATTAGTTGATTTTGGGATGATTTTTTTTTTTATGGCGAAGCTTCAATCAATGATTTGGTTCTTTGCACAGCTGAACTGATATCCTATCAGTGTCATATTTGTATTTTGTTAATGACACCACTTGTGTTGCATCTAGACACAGATGGTTTCTCATGTGGCGTCCCTGAGTTGAAATTTCACGACACTTCAGTATGCCGCACACCTGATTCAACTAAGCATATTTCCGGTGATATTTGGCTGTAAATGTCAAACCTCGGTTCAAATGCTGGGTGTTATCTTTCTGCTGTTTCTGACTCTGAACAGAACATCATAAATAAATGGTAAATCTTGTTTTATCAGTCAGAAAACCCTTGCAAGATAAGTTGCCGTTTTATCTTTGGCTGGGTGAAATACATTTCACTGTTTCTTTTTTCTTGTTCCAGTATGCTGCCCTTCTAGCAGTGGTAGAAAAAAAAAGACAAGGTGTTCACTACACGGCTGACTTTTCTTACATGCCCTGAGTGTCCCTGAAACAGCCGTATAATGCTTTCTGGCCAACCTTGAATAGAAAGCACTTAAAATGTAACACTTTGTATTCCATTGATGCATGAATAGAAGAGAGTTGTCAAAAAGTTGAAACTTTTCTCTGTTACATTTTTTTTTTTAACAAAGAATCCTTCTGTATGACGGATTTTTGCCTGAAAACTTTGCCACTTTCTTTTGATATTATATCACCTCTAAAAACACTTATGAATTATTTTTTACATTTCAACACTTGCACCACCTCTGATGGGTAGATCACAACTCTAACACATAGTAAGAATGTCCATGAAAAACTTTCATTGAAACCAGTTTTTCGTCACCTTATGTTTACAAACCTAACAAGGCTCATCCAATAAGACCGTGGCATAAAGCTGCTCTCTCCTCAGGAAGCTTGCAATGTTGTTATCATTTGTGTTACTTCCCTAAAACGAGTTAATCAGAGGAGTCTGGTGTGATTTTTTTGCACAACAAATCAGAACTTCAATACAGACATGAAGAAGCAGCTACTGGGGCTTTTACAGTACACTCACTTCCCTTGTTTTTCTTTAAGCCCAGAGTCCCTGCACAGATGTGTCAACCCCATCCCTGATTCCTCACCAACTCAATCTTGATTGTTTCCTAACACCCATGAAAGTAAGACTTCAATAAGCACCTGTACAGACGCAAGTGATTCCCTGGGATTTTACCTCCAATCTCTCTCTAATCACAGCTTCACCTCTCTCCAAGCAGCCTCTACAGTATCACACCATCACTTTATTTCTTCTCCTCAGTCTTACTCCCGGCAAGTGATACTTTTATCCCACATCAGCCTGCGTTGTCTTCCTCTGTCTGCCAGATTACCCCAGCCCCCTTCTCTTTTCCTCGCATGTCCTGCCCCCCAGAAAGTGCCTGACACTAATATTAGTTTCATAATCCACTTTGGAGGAAGCTGCTGTGAGATCTGAGACATTATACCCCTAAAGCTTCACTATCTAATCCTCTCTGTTTGGATCACCTGGCCCACAGTACGCAGGGCTTTGTTATCAGAGCTCACACTTTGTCTACAGGCCACTGGGATGTACTTCCACACAAAAATGTCCCATGTTTGGCTTGTTTGGTATTTTACCTCCCATCAGCAATGTCTGCACCCTTATATCTAAGCATAATCTCAAATCCAAATCTGATGATTTGCATCTATATTACACTCTCTTGGAGGTAAACACATAAATTACAACTGTAGGATCATTTGAACAGTGCTCGTGCTTTAGCAGGAAGAAATGCCAGGAGCTGTAGAGCTGTTTCAGTTTTCACAAAGGGTCATGGGGACATCTAGTGTTGACTGCTGAAAGGAAAATGATGGTTTTGTATTATTTATCCTGCATGATGACCAGACATCCTTCTTTCCAATCATAATTACACAAAATGAAGCAGTGAAAATTCTTATTACAAGGCGAAGAGACAGATTTTACAACAATGAAAAAGGAGTGTTTTGAAAATGGAAAATATTTAGTATGCCAAAAATGTTGGGAGAGGGGGACCACAGGACTAGAAGAGTCGTGCAATGCTAAAATGAACCTGTAGTTAAGTATGTATAGGGTTATGATCATGAGGCAAACGAGGTTAAATAACAAGTATATCTCCAGCCTTAGTATCAACACGACGACAGCCAGATCAATTAAGCTCAGAATCAGAATCAGCTTTATTGGCCAGGTATGCTTGAACACACAAGGAATTTGACTTGGTAAACTGTCCTCTCTTTGTACAAGGCATAAGAATAAGACATACAAATAAAAATATAAATATAATATTAACAGCAGAGGTAGTTTTACATTAAAAAAGTACATGTAAGTGATAGTTAAATAATAAAATAAATAAAAATATGTGAATTCTGCTTGGAATTCTGCCTGAATTGTTGCATTGTATATTTACAGAGAGTATTTATCTGACAGGTATGACACTGTTATGGATTAGTGTTCATCAGAGTGACAGCCTGGGGGAAGAAACTGTTCTTATGGCGGGTTGTTTTGGCGCACCGTGATCTGTAGCGCCTGCCGGAGGGGAGGATTTGAAAAATTTGTGTCCAGGGTGTGAGGGGTCTGCGGTGATGCTACCTGCCCGTTTCCTGGCCCGGGACCGGTACAAGTCCTGGATAGGGGGCAGGTCGACACCAATGATTTTTTTTAAAGCTGAAACTCATTATAAGGATGAGAAGAGTCATGGAGAACAGAGCTCTTCTTATGCTGCAGCTGAAAAAAACAAGATCAGACAGGTTGGATTGAGACTCACCCAAAGGATCTCACCCAATGGACAATTTGATTAAGAATTTTAATTTCACAAGGGGGTGGCAAGAAAAAAAAATTGAGGTTGGGGTTTGTGCGATCACCAAGCTTGAAAACTTCTGGAGAATTTCAGGAGTTTTTGTGCATTTGTGGAAAGGGCTTTGTATCGTGGCAAGTCATGGGTAAATGTCTGATGAAAGAAAGAGATGAAGTGAGGAGGAGGGTGGGAAGCTCAGATGTGTGATAAGAGGACTGAAAATTGTGGTGGGACCTAAAAGAAAAAAGGAAAAACTGAGGACATCTGTTGTTTTGGTGACTTGGTGAATGGAAATGTTGGGAATACGGGAGACAGACGGTGACACGATTTAATTCCACAAATTGCAGAGGAATAAAAAATTCTCCAATACACTTCAAACTGAACTAAAAAACCTTCATGAAAACATGATCTTTTGGAGTGAATGCACAGGTTATATTCTAAATAAACGGTCATTACTTTGTTAGCAGTGAAAGCATTCAGCTCTCACTTTATCTTGCTCCTGTTATCTGTCTCTTTCCTCCCCCGCTGCTCCCTGCCTCCCTGAGCTTTGATTAGCTCCCATTAAGAAATCACTCCAAGCCGCTCAGCTACCCTGCACATTTACAAGTCATAAAGCAACACAATCAACAAACTCACACCGGGCCCAAACTCTCCAGACGTGCATTCCTGTGGCTGCCACAATGAGACAGAGAATTCAAATGGCAACAAAGTGGTGCTTGACACAGCTCGGGGATAAATGAACAAGCTGCCAAGGATTTGTGTGTCAAAGAAATCAAAGTCCATGTGAGACAGAGGGACCTTAGGGAGGAGATGGAGCCATGTCCTCTGTCAGGACTGAGGGAATCAGTCCAAATTATTTGGTTTGATGACGCTGGCAGAAGCAGCCGGAAACCCAAACAGCCAACAACTTTTATCAAAAGAGAAAAAAAGAGGTTGCAGTTATGTGATTTCACAAGGTTTTATCTCAATAACAGAAAGCAAGGGCGATAAATTGTAGATCAAAAATCCATTCACCTTGGATCTGCAATTTTCTGATACAGGAAACAGTGTTCTTTAAACAGGGATTTAGAGCCGAAGCAGGTAGATACTGCTCATTGTCTTTTCAGTACATTAGCAAGGACATGTTGGTATAAAGAACCAAATATGTCAGTTTCTCTGTGCAAAACTTAATGAAGCAAAGGATGTGAAAAGAGAGAATTTGTATTTAGATGGTGGAAAGATAGGCAGGTGAAATTCTGAAGGACAAATCTGAACAAATGAGAAGAGGAATCAATTTCTGAGACAGAAACAGAGCGTGCAAGTTAATAGGAACATGATGTCTGAGTGATAACCTGAGTCCAGTTACCAAACGTTCCCACTGTTGAAGAGTTCCTATAAAAAATATGACACAGAAACTTTGAGTTACTCCTTGGGGGTAAGGCTGCCTTCACTTGTTCCCGAGTCTGATCATTTTTCTTTAAACTTGGTGCAATCACAAGTTTTATGTTGCACTATGGGAAGTCAGGTTGTGTTGAGTATTTTGCTCTTACCAACCTCAAGAGTAGCCCGACAAAATTTCTCATTACAAACAGATAATTTACTTTCGCTATGATTCTGCACAAGACATAAAGTCTTACAACTTCACAAGACATGAAAGTCCATTTTTAAACATTGTCTAATTTTCTCGTCGTCTACTTAAAGCTCCTGTGAGGAACTTTCTGTTTGTGTTGACTTTGGTGCCCCCATGTGGACTAAGTGATCTTGCTTATTTTGTCCCGTACATGTGTAAATTATGTTATCTCCCCCTGCTTTTAACTAACAGTCAACTATTTCCCTCATTAAGAATATCTACTGCAGAAAAAGGGGTTTACTTGACTTGCTGTCAAACACTTCATCTGACATCTACTCTCTCACAGCGATTTCAGGCTTTGAAATAACAAAACAGAAATGATCAATACCTTTTCTAACAACCTTGTTTGCGTTTCTAGGTCATAAAGAGGCATCACTGTTTATTTCAGTCCATTTCATGACCACTCAAAAACTCCTCACAGGAGCTTTAAGGTAATTTATGGTTTTGCGCTGTTGCCACCCAGCAAGAACGACCCTGGTTCAAATTCCCTCAATCTTTTTCTCTGTGCATTTGTGGGTCCTCTCTATGTGCTCATCATGCTTTACTTTCATAGCACCAAATCATGACAAATGTTATCTCAAGAAACTTAACAAAAAAAGCCCAGTGATAGCACTCCTGCCATCTGCCACCCCAACTGGGGCATCAGATTATTTTTAGATAGATATTTGCATATATTAGAAATAAAAGGTAGATCTGTAATGAATGATAAACTCATTAAAACTGAGTCCTTATACTTTAAACTGAGCAATTGGAACTTTGAACACATAACAATTAAGCAATTAATGAAAGAACATCTCGATCTCAAGGCTGCAGACTTCTTGTCTTGTGCTTTAATTCACCTGCAGTTTCTCCATATGGTTTGTTCTGCTGTGATGTTATTTTATTATTCTTTTGTAATAAGCCATCACATCTTCTTTAACCAAATGAGCAGCAAGAACACTAAAGATTCAAGAGATTCAAAGATTCAAAGGTTTTTATTGTCAATTTTCACTGTATATACGAGGCATACAGGAAAAATGAGATGCTGTTTCTCTCTTCCAGCTTTTAAATATCTAAAATTGAAATATAAAATACAATAAAATATAATAAAATACAGTTTTATAAAAACAGGCTATGTACACAGTGCAGGTAGTGCAGTGACAGTTTAAAAATGGACAATGAAAATAGATAACAGTGCAAGTGATATTAAGGTGCAGACAGTATTCGAGATAAATGATTAAGTAAACGGTTAATGTGCAAAAAGCAGCTGAGGTAGAGAAAAAGAAGGAAAAGTCAAATCTTGTTTAATGTATTTGTTTTACTTTAAGTCAAAAATATCCCATTAGCCTTTAACAAGTCACATTCATGTGACAAGTCCAGATAAACATCTCATTCTATCAATCAATCAATCATTATTTATATAGCACCAAATCACAACAAATGTTATCTGAAGATGCTTTAAAAACAGAGCAGGTCTAGACCGTACTCTGTTGTATTATTAACAAAGACCCAACATCAAGAAAGGACACAATCTAGTCCCATCTTACAGACAGGACTCAGTCTGATCTCATCTTAATCCACCATGAGCAGAGCACTTTGCAGCATTTAGCAAGTTACAGTGGCAAGGACAAACTTCCTTTACCAAGCAGAAACCTCCAGCAGGACCAGACTCATGTTAGACACACATCTGCAGAGACAGAGTTGGGGTTGGGAAGAGGGATACAGGGATATGAAGAGAGAGAGATGATAGTGGTGAGATGGATAGTAGTAGTTGTAGCAGCTGGAGTCTGGTAAGTCCATAACAGCTTGAAAGTCTGTCTGTTTTATTAGATAATGAAAGCAAAGAAGAACGCCTGCATTGCATATAATGTGTAAACATAGGTGTGGTGGGGGTTGTATTTATACATTTGAAATATTTTGCTTACAAGTACACTTTGCTCACTGTGTCGGCAGATATTTTTACTCATTTCAATAAATCCATACCTTGAGTTTGAATTATCTTGAAATGAGGCGTTTCTTTGGACTTGTCACGTGGCTCATTGTAGACTTGCTGAGATTTGAGTTTCGAGAACAGATTTTCTACAGCTGAGTTTGTCTTGATAAGTTTCTTGAAACAATAATTATTTCAAGAATCTCAACAAAATGATGTCATTTTTATCCATTACAATTAGTGGTAGACCGATATGTTTTTTTCAGGGCCGATACTGATATCAATTATTAGTATTCAAGGAGGCCGATAACAGATATTTGGAGCCGACATTCATTTGCAGTAAAAGGGGAAATATTGGCGTCAAAATTTTGAATAATACAAACTCCAACACTTAACTTCATTTAAATGCCTTTAAGCATATTTTTTATTAAACAGCTTTTTAGATCACTTAAATTTGTTTTATGGGGATATTTCAGAGTTTTTGAAGTGGGGTTGTATGAGTTCTAAATCAGTATTAATTGTAGGGGCCACAACGGATGCTGCTCAGCTCGTCCCCTGCAATGAGAAACTGCAGGAGAAATGGAACGCAACCTAGGCTACAGTTTCTGCCACATGTTTTAGTGAATTTTGAGCCAAAATAACCCAGTTTTAAATTGATCTCTTAGCGGCCGTCAGATTTTAAAAAAAGGCTGATGCAGATATATGTCAAAATGCTGAATATCGGTGCCGATAATCAGTCTTTCCCTAATTACAATCAATCCAATCTTTGGCTACAATATTTGGCTTGTGATGTCTTGAAATCAGATTTATATCTGGACTTGTCAGGTCAATGTGGCTACTGCCAAGTGTTAACTTGAAATCAGACAAACACACTTGGTTCAGTTTTAAATTTTCTATATCTTTATATTCATGTTTTTTTACTTGAAAGGCTGTGAAGCTGAATCACTCCAGAATGAATAATAACGCAGTGATATCAAACAAATGACGCAATGGTATCAAACAAATGATAATCTGACCTTTTCTCTGAGATTGCAAAACAGTTGGAAAGAAAGCAATCAGATTTTAAGACAGTAAACACAGCAGTGCTTGATCTGGAGGGAGTAGAATATAGTTCAGTGAGTAATGTACGCATTAAAATGTCTGAGTAATGGCTGCAGAGTTTATATAGCGTATAAATCCCCTCTGAAGGCAGCAGTGTGCTCAAACATGCAGAAAATACCTTAAAAAGAGAACTGTGGTGGAGCACTCAGGAATATAACTGTGATTATGTATTTTCATGGGTCATTCTGAAACAAATAAAGTGTTGCTCAACAGAGATAAATGCACATAATCAGCATTACTCAGAAATAAGAGCAGCAAAGTAATGACGAAGATGCTGCAAAATGTTAGGGTGGAAGAACACTCATTATGTTTGTGGGTGGGGTGAGGGAGGTTAAAACAAGCCGGCAGAGTGGAATGATGCAAGGAAATGAAAAGTAAATTACTTTCAGACAGTCAATACATAAAATGAGTCTGTAGACATTTTTTAAAAGCCTGAGATTTTTTAAAGGTTAAGCTTGGCCTTTGGTCTCCATTGGTGTAAAGTTCAAGTTCTTCTTACTGTACGCAGCTCCTGTTGTGGGAGCTCAGGTTGAGGATGAATTGTTTAGAGGGGTCAGGGTTAAAATGAAGACCAAGACTCGAGCAGACGGACGACACTCATGTTGGGAGCAGTTAAGAGCGTGTGGGCTTGTTGGTCGTCATTTGTTTTCTGAAATGACAGTCATGTCACCTGGACACTTTCTCAAGGCCCTGTCTGTGTCTTCCAGCTGACTGTTTGGACTTATGGTTTGTTTGTGTCTGTTGTGGTTCACTAACCACTCTATTTGTTCAGTAACGGTGCACAGATGCTGTCGTTAGATATCCACCTATCATATTTAGTTGTCAAAGAGCCACATATTTCTGTCAGAAGCTGGTGGTGCCAAAATAATATATCTTAGAGAAATATAGTACAGGTGGGCAAACAACACAAATTCAAATGAAGACTTCTGTGTTACCTAGATCTGAGTAATGATAACCAGTTCACCATATCAACTTAAAATCAGACAAACTGCTGTGTTGGCAGTATGAGTGATAGAAAACCAAGCAACCTCAGGGCGCGAGAATTGAGGCCAATGTGGAAGTGTTATCTGCAGTTTCTCAAGTGTCCGCTTGAGGCTGGCTCCGAAAGTACCAAAAACCACATACACACCAATTCAAAGAAGCAGATCTTTACAGCAGAAATAAACATGTTTACAGCCTGGTACAAAAAACGAGTGCAGTCTGAATAGCTAATATCTTGATCGGCACACACTGTACAGGGTGTGAATTTTTTCATAACGCAGCACTTTCAAAGATATTAAGATTATGAGTCTTCCATTATGAGAGGCACAGCTGACTTGATTGACAGGCGGGAACACTGTAGCTGTTGGCAAGGAGACTCAAAGCCCGCCTCTTTACCTCACAGTAGCTCAACAGCAGTTAGGTTGAGTTCAACATTTCCAATAAACTCTAAACTCATGCAAACAGAATCATAACCAAACTCAAGCAAACAGAACCAGAACCAAACTCAGGCAAACCTAACCAGAACCAAACCATAACCAAACCAGAACCAAACCAGAACCAAACCAGAACCA